>NW_027223717.1:235757-282511 GCF_029378745.1 Bos indicus
TTTTTTGGAGGGTGGCTCCTGACCAACCACCTTTAGAGAAAAATAAGTTTTCTGAAGAAAAGGTCTTAAAATGTTAACAGGCCTCCGGGCCAGAAGATGATGCAAATCACCTAAGCTTTTGCATATGATAAGTTTGCAGGAAGAAAGCCTGGTTTGCTGCAAGACTCGACCCCTTCCCCCATTATCCTCTATGCATAACTTAAGGTATAAAAACTACTTTGAAAAATAAAGTGCGGGCCTTGTTCACCGAAACTTGGTCTCACCATGTCGTTCTTTCTCTTACCTTCTGGCTGAATTATTCAGCCTCTTTTCTCCACTGAATTTCCTCACTGAGCTATCCTCATTCTATTACTCTTTATATCCTTAATTAACATTTAATTAAGCAGTGGTTTCCTGATCTTCGCCTACGCCGTCTCTCCTTCGAATACCCTGGATCAGCCGGGGCTGGTCCCCGGCACCCTACCATGGCTCGAGAGCAATGACGCGCTCGCCCTCGCCACTCGCATGGAGACCCGACTTCCCTGGCGCCCCACGAGAGGCTCACTGACCTCGCCGTCGTACCTCGTGAGAAAGCGCACACTGGGGCCGCCGCTCGAGAACAACCCCAAGACTCCCCCGTCATCGCGAGATGAGGGCCTTCGTCTCCTGCATGGCCTAGAGACCAATCTCGCGACCTCTCTCCAAACGCCTCAGGAGGCTTGACTCGCTTTAGTCCACCCAGTGAGCTCCAAGAGATACCCGTCGCGACTCGAGAGCAGAGCGGGGTTCTTTGCTTCCACTCGAGATGGAGGCCTGTCTCCCCGGGTGTGTCTGGAATGCAACCCCGAGATCCCTGTCGCCCCTGGAGAGGAACACTGGCTTCTGGACACAAGCCTAGATGAGGTCTATTGGCCCTGCAGTCACTCGAGAGAAATCCCCAGCTTTCCTTCGCAACTCGAATGGAAGATTGGACTTCCCTGGGCCTACACAAGAGGCATCCTGAATTCCCCGTCGTAATTCGAGAATCCTGCTACACCTCGAGAAAAACCACGTGGTTCCCCCGTCATCGCAAGATGTAGCCCTGTGCCGCTACAGCGTCTCAGGAGAAGTCCCACTTTAGGAATTGGAGTTCGAAAC
The DNA here is from genome assembly GCF_029378745.1 of Bos indicus. Lineage (NCBI taxonomy): Eukaryota > Metazoa > Chordata > Mammalia > Artiodactyla > Bovidae > Bos > Bos indicus. The sequence continues at coordinate 236,874 of NW_027223717.1, forward strand.
GGTACTTGTCACCCTTGATGCGACCCACAAAGTGCCCCGACATCCCGGTCTCCCTCGAGAGGAACACCGAAGTTTTCCGGCAACACTTCCTCGGAGCCTCTTCTACCCTCCTGATCTGGACAGGAGGGTCGACTCCCCTGCTTTGTCTGGAAGGGGTTCCCGACCTTCCGGTCGCACCTCAGGATGAGGCCGGTCTCACGACGACATTCCAGACGTGGCCTCGTGGGTGGTTCCACATTCCGAAGGACCCCGATTTCCCGGTCCCCTCTTGATAAGAACCCGATGCCCGGACACCTCTTCGAACTCCACCCTGTGAATGAAGTCAACACGAAGGGGCAGTGACTCGCCCGTGCATCGTCGGGAAAAGACCCCCAGGTTCCAAATACCGCTCGACAAGTGGCCTGTCTCCCCGGGAACACCTCGAGAGGCAAGCGGAGTTCCATGCCTCAACCCAAGACGAGGCCTGACTCTCCTGTCCCAAGTCTGCAGGGACCTTGCGATCGGAGTCTGAAGTCAGAGGAACCCTGAGGTTCCTGCCTCAACTGGAGATGAGGCCCTCTTCCAATGCACCAAACCCAGTGGAGTGCCGAGAGGCCCCTCCCACCTCCAGTTTCCCTGACTTCTCAGAGCCACCATGAGAAGCCCCCTGAGGTCACCTGCACAAGTCGAGGGACCCCAGGGTGTCCTGCCTCAACCCGAGAAAGACCTCGAGAGACCTTCTTCAACACGTCTCGAGGCCAGATTCCCCTACTATGACTTGAGAGTAAAGACGCGCTCCCCCTCGCCATTCGCATGGAGACCCGACTTCCTTGCCGCCCCACGAGAGGCTCACTGACCTCGCCGTCGTACCTCGCGAGAAACCGCACACTGGGGCCGCCGCTCGAGAACAACCCCGAGCCTCCCCCGTCATCGCGACTTGAGGGCCTTCGTCTCCTGTATGGCCTAGAGACCAGTCTCTCGACCTCTCTCCAAACGCCTCAGGAGGCTTGACTCCCTTTAGTCCACCCAGTGAGCTCCAAGAGATACCCGTCGCGACTCGAGAGCAGAGCGGGGTTCTTTGCTTCCACTCGAGATGGATGCCTGTCTCCCCGGGTGCGTCTGGAATGCAACCCCGAGATCCCTTTCGCCCCTGGAGAGGAACATTGGCTTCTGGACACAAGCCTAGATGAGGTCTATTGGCCCTGCAGTCACTCGAGAGCAATCCCCAGCTTTCCTTCGCAACTCGAATGGAAGATTGGACTTCCCTGGGCCAACACAAGAGGCATCCTGAATTCCCCGTCGTAACTCGAGAATCCCGCTGCAACTCGAGAAAATCCACGTGGTTCCCCCGTCATCGCAAGATGAAGCCCTTTCCCGCTACAGTGTCTCAGGAGAAGTCCCACGTTAGGTATTGGAGGTCGAAACGGTACTTGGCACCCTTGATGCGACCCACAAAGTGCCCCGACATCCCGGTCTCCCTCAAGAGGAACACCGAGGTTTTCCCGCACCACTTCCTCTGAGCCCCTTCTACCCTCCTGATCTGGACAGGAGGGTCGACTCCCCTGCTTTGTCTGGAAGGGGTTCCCGACCTTCCGGTCGCACCTCAGGATGAGGCCGGTCTCACGACGACATTCCAGACGTGGCCTCGTGGGTGGTTCCACATTCCGAAGGACCCCGATTTCCCGGTCCCCTCTTGATAAGAACCCGATGCCCGGACACCTCTTCGAACTCCACCCTGTGAATGAAGTCAACACGAAGGGGCAGTGACTCGCCCGTGCATCGTCGGGAAAAGACCCCCAGGTTCCAAATACCGCTCGACAAGTGGCCTGTCTCCCCGGGAACACCTCGAGAGGCAAGCGGAGTTCCATGCCTCAACCCAAGACGAGGCCTGACTCTCCTGTCCCAAGTCTGCAGGGACCTTGCGATCGGAGTCTGAAGTCAGAGGAACCCTGAGGTTCCTGCCTCAACTGGAGATGAGGCCCTCTTCCAATGCACCAAACCCAGTGGAGTGCCGAGAGGCCCCTCCCACCTCCAGTTTCCCTGACTTCTCAGAGCCACCATGAGAAGCCCCCTGAGGTCACCTGCACAAGTCGAGGGACCCCAGGGTGTCCTGCCTCAACCCGAGAAAGACCTCGAGAGACCTTCTTCAACACGTCTCGAGGCCAGATTCCCCTACTGCCGTGAGCCGGCATATTGCATATTGAGTGCATATTGCATATTGCATATTGAGTGCAGCACTTTCCACAGCATCATCTTTCAGGATCTGGAATAGCTCCACTGGAATTCTATCACTGCTGGGAGCCAGTGAGGAACTCCGCCCATGACAAAGGTCATGAGGAAGGAGGCTCGGCATACGCAAAGGCGGGATCGAGCTTCAGGAGTCCCCCTGGAAATTCTCGAGCATATACCCCCAAAACCAGAGTCTGCCTACTTTCTGCTTGTGCTTTCACCTAAACCTCTGACTTTACGGGGGGCTCTCCCCCACTACCTCTCTCTGAAAAAAGAGTTAGCTTACAGTTCCAGTTAATAATTCCTGGGTGTGACAGTGTTTAACCTACAAACTCCTTTGGAAATCCTCTAGCCTGCCTGAATAGGTTTTTCCGGCCACATGGGATTGTTCAGAGCCTCCCAACTGTGAGAGGCAGGAGATGTTCTAAACTGTCTAAACACAGATTCTTTTGAGTAGTTACAAGATTGATTAGAAATTGTATTGGTGAATGGTTTTTCACTTGTTGGGCCATTGTTTGCTGCTAAGTTTCCATATCCCTTACCTGCTGTGTCCCTGGCAGTGTATTGATTAATATAATTGGTGTAAGTAGTAGCTTTAATGTTTGTAACCTGGGACCCTTGAGTTAATTCTTTTTCTTGTTATAGCCCACCACACCTTTGCTCTGTAGGAATGCAACTTTATCTAATGCTTTTTTGGAGGGTGGCTCCTGACCAACCACCTTTAGAGAAAAATAAGTTTTCTGAAGAAAAGGTCTTAAAATGTTAACAGGCCTCCGGGCCAGAAGATGATGCAAATCACCTAAGCTTTTGCATATGATAAGTTTGCAGGAAGAAAGCCTGGTTTGCTGCAAGACTCGACCCCTTCCCCCATTATCCTCTATGCATAACTTAAGGTATAAAAACTACTTTGAAAAATAAAGTGCGGGCCTTGTTCACCGAAACTTGGTCTCACCATGTCGTTCTTTCTCTTACCTTCTGGCTGAATTATTCAGCCTCTTTTCTCCACTGAATTTCCTCACTGAGCTATCCTCATTCTATTACTCTTTATATCCTTAATTAACATTTAATTAAGCAGTGGTTTCCTGATCTTCGCCTACGCCGTCTCTCCTTCGAATACCCTGGATCAGCCGGGGCTGGTCCCCGGCACCCTACCATGGCTCGAGAGCAATGACGCGCTCGCCCTCGCCACTCGCATGGAGACCCGACTTCCCTGGCGCCCCACGAGAGGCTCACTGACCTCGCCGTCGTACCTCGTGAGAAAGCGCACACTGGGGCCGCCGCTCGAGAACAACCCCAAGACTCCCCCGGCATCGCGAGATGAGGGCCTTCGTCTCCTGCATGGCCTAGAGACCAATCTCGCGACCTCTCTCCAAACGCCTCAGGAGGCTTGACTCGCTTTAGTCCACCCAGTGAGCTCCAAGAGATACCCGTCGCGACTCGAGAGCAGAGCGGGGTTCTTTGCTTCCACTCGAGATGGAGGCCTGTCTCCCCGGGTGTGTCTGGAATGCAACCCCGAGATCCCTGTCGCCCCTGGAGAGGAACACTGGCTTCTGGACACAAGCCTAGATGAGGTCTATTGGCCCTGCAGTCACTCGAGAGAAATCCCCAGCTTTCCTTCGCAACTCGAATGGAAGATTGGACTTCCCTGGGCCTACACAAGAGGCATCCTGAATTCCCCGTCGTAATTCGAGAATCCTGCTACACCTCGAGAAAAACCACGTGGTTCCCCCGTCATCGCAAGATGTAGCCCTGTGCCGCTACAGCGTCTCAGGAGAAGTCCCACTTTAGGAATTGGAGGTCGAAACGGTACTTGTCACCCTTGATGCGACCCACAAAGTGCCCCGACATCCCGGTCTCCCTCGAGAGGAACACCGAAGTTTTCCGGCAACACTTCCTCGGAGCCTCTTCTACCCTCCTGATCTGGACAGGAGGGTCGACTCCCCTGCTTTGTCTGGAAGGGGTTCCCGACCTTCCGGTCGCACCTCAGGATGAGGCCGGTCTCACGACGACATTCCAGACGTGGCCTCGTGGGTGGTTCCACATTCCGAAGGACCCCGATTTCCCGGTCCCCTCTTGATAAGAACCCGATGCCCGGACACCTCTTCGAACTCCACCCTGTGAATGAAGTCAACACGAAGGGGCAGTGACTCGCCCGTGCATCGTCGGGAAAAGACCCCCAGGTTCCAAATACCGCTCGACAAGTGGCCTGTCTCCCCGGGAACACCTCGAGAGGCAAGCGGAGTTCCATGCCTCAACCCAAGACGAGGCCTGACTCTCCTGTCCCAAGTCTGCAGGGACCTTGCGATCGGAGTCTGAAGTCAGAGGAACCCTGAGGTTCCTGCCTCAACTGGAGATGAGGCCCTCTTCCAATGCACCAAACCCAGTGGAGTGCCGAGAGGCCCCTCCCACCTCCAGTTTCCCTGACTTCTCAGAGCCACCATGAGAAGCCCCCTGAGGTCACCTGCACAAGTCGAGGGACCCCAGGGTGTCCTGCCTCAACCCGAGAAAGACCTCGAGAGACCTTCTTCAACACGTCTCGAGGCCAGATTCCCCTACTATGACTTGAGAGTAAAGACGCGCTCCCCCTCGCCATTCGCATGGAGACCCGACTTCCTTGCCGCCCCACGAGAGGCTCACTGACCTCGCCGTCGTACCTCGCGAGAAACCGCACACTGGGGCCGCCGCTCGAGAACAACCCCGAGCCTCCCCCGTCATCGCGACTTGAGGGCCTTCGTCTCCTGTATGGCCTAGAGACCAGTCTCTCGACCTCTCTCCAAACGCCTCAGGAGGCTTGACTCCCTTTAGTCCACCCAGTGAGCTCCAAGAGATACCCGTCGCGACTCGAGAGCAGAGCGGGGTTCTTTGCTTCCACTCGAGATGGATGCCTGTCTCCCCGGGTGCGTCTGGAATGCAACCCCGAGATCCCTTTCGCCCCTGGAGAGGAACATTGGCTTCTGGACACAAGCCTAGATGAGGTCTATTGGCCCTGCAGTCACTCGAGAGCAATCCCCAGCTTTCCTTCGCAACTCGAATGGAAGATTGGACTTCCCTGGGCCAACACAAGAGGCATCCTGAATTCCCCGTCGTAACTCGAGAATCCCGCTGCAACTCGAGAAAATCCACGTGGTTCCCCCGTCATCGCAAGATGAAGCCCTTTCCCGCTACAGTGTCTCAGGAGAAGTCCCACGTTAGGTATTGGAGGTCGAAACGGTACTTGGCACCCTTGATGCGACCCACAAAGTGCCCCGACATCCCGGTCTCCCTCAAGAGGAACACCGAGGTTTTCCCGCACCACTTCCTCTGAGCCCCTTCTACCCTCCTGATCTGGACAGGAGGGTCGACTCCCCTGCTTTGTCTGGAAGGGGTTCCCGACCTTCCGGTCGCACCTCAGGATGAGGCCGGTCTCACGACGACATTCCAGACGTGGCCTCGTGGGTGGTTCCACATTCCGAAGGACCCCGATTTCCCGGTCCCCTCTTGATAAGAACCCGATGCCCGGACACCTCTTCGAACTCCACCCTGTGAATGAAGTCAACACGAAGGGGCAGTGACTCGCCCGTGCATCGTCGGGAAAAGACCCCCAGGTTCCAAATACCGCTCGACAAGTGGCCTGTCTCCCCGGGAACACCTCGAGAGGCAAGCGGAGTTCCATGCCTCAACCCAAGACGAGGCCTGACTCTCCTGTCCCAAGTCTGCAGGGACCTTGCGATCGGAGTCTGAAGTCAGAGGAACCCTGAGGTTCCTGCCTCAACTGGAGATGAGGCCCTCTTCCAATGCACCAAACCCAGTGGAGTGCCGAGAGGCCCCTCCCACCTCCAGTTTCCCTGACTTCTCAGAGCCACCATGAGAAGCCCCCTGAGGTCACCTGCACAAGTCGAGGGACCCCAGGGTGTCCTGCCTCAACCCGAGAAAGACCTCGAGAGACCTTCTTCAACACGTCTCGAGGCCAGATTCCCCTACTGCCGTGAGCCGGCATATTGCATATTGAGTGCATATTGCATATTGCATATTGAGTGCAGCACTTTCCACAGCATCATCTTTCAGGATCTGGAATAGCTCCACTGGAATTCTATCACTGCTGGGAGCCAGTGAGGAACTCCGCCCATGACAAAGGTCATGAGGAAGGAGGCTCGGCATACGCAAAGGCGGGATCGAGCTTCAGGAGTCCCCCTGGAAATTCTCGAGCATATACCCCCAAAACCAGAGTCTGCCTACTTTCTGCTTGTGCTTTCACCTAAACCTCTGACTTTACGGGGGGCTCTCCCCCACTACCTCTCTCTGAAAAAAGAGTTAGCTTACAGTTCCAGTTAATAATTCCTGGGTGTGACAGTGTTTAACCTACAAACTCCTTTGGAAATCCTCTAGCCTGCCTGAATAGGTTTTTCCGGCCACATGGGATCGTTCAGAGCCTCCCAACTGTGAGAGGCAGGAGATGTTCTAAACTGTCTAAACACAGATTCTTTTGAGTAGTTACAAGATTGATTAGAAATTGTATTGGTGAATGGTTTTTCACTTGTTGGGCCATTGTTTGCTGCTAAGTTTCCATATCCCTTACCTGCTGTGTCCCTGGCAGTGTATTGATTAATATAATTGGTGTAAGTAGTAGCTTTAATGTTTGTAACCTGGGACCCTTGAGTTAATTCTTTTTCTTGTTATAGCCCACCACACCTTTGCTCTGTAGGAATGCAACTTTATCTAATGCTTTTTTGGAGGGTGGCTCCTGACCAACCACCTTTAGAGAAAAATAAGTTTTCTGAAGAAAAGGTCTTAAAATGTTAACAGGCCTCCGGGCCAGAAGATGATGCAAATCACCTAAGCTTTTGCATATGATAAGTTTGCAGGAAGAAAGCCTGGTTTGCTGCAAGACTCGACCCCTTCCCCCATTATCCTCTATGCATAACTTAAGGTATAAAAACTACTTTGAAAAATAAAGTGCGGGCCTTGTTCACCGAAACTTGGTCTCACCATGTCGTTCTTTCTCTTACCTTCTGGCTGAATTATTCAGCCTCTTTTCTCCACTGAATTTCCTCACTGAGCTATCCTCATTCTATTACTCTTTATATCCTTAATTAACATTTAATTAAGCAGTGGTTTCCTGATCTTCGCCTACGCCGTCTCTCCTTCGAATACCCTGGATCAGCCGGGGCTGGTCCCCGGCACCCTACCATGGCTCGAGAGCAATGAGGCGCTCGCCCTCGCCACTCGCATGGAGACCCGACTTCCCTGGCGCCCCACGAGAGGCTCACTGACCTCGCCGTCGTACCTCGTGAGAAAGCGCACACTGGGGCCGCCGCTCGAGAACAACCCCAAGACTCCCCCGGCATCGCGAGATGAGGGCCTTCGTCTCCTGCATGGCCTAGAGACCAATCTCGCGACCTCTCTCCAAACGCCTCAGGAGGCTTGACTCGCTTTAGTCCACCCAGTGAGCTCCAAGAGATACCCGTCGCGACTCGAGAGCAGAGCGGGGTTCTTTGCTTCCACTCGAGATGGAGGCCTGTCTCCCCGGGTGTGTCTGGAATGCAACCCCGAGATCCCTGTCGCCCCTGGAGAGGAACACTGGCTTCTGGACACAAGCCTAGATGAGGTCTATTGGCCCTGCAGTCACTCGAGAGAAATCCCCAGCTTTCCTTCGCAACTCGAATGGAAGATTGGACTTCCCTGGGCCTACACAAGAGGCATCCTGAATTCCCCGTCGTAATTCGAGAATCCTGCTACACCTCGAGAAAAACCACGTGGTTCCCCCGTCATCGCAAGATGTAGCCCTGTGCCGCTACAGCGTCTCAGGAGAAGTCCCACTTTAGGAATTGGAGTTCGAAACGGTACTTGTCACCCTTGATGCGACCCACAAAGTGCCCCGACATCCCGGTCTCCCTCGAGAGGAACACCGAAGTTTTCCGGCAACACTTCCTCGGAGCCTCTTCTACCCTCCTGATCTGGACAGGAGGGTCGACTCCCCTGCTTTGTCTGGAAGGGGTTCCCGACCTTCCGGTCGCACCTCAGGATGAGGCCGGTCTCACGACGACATTCCAGACGTGGCCTCGTGGGTGGTTCCACATTCCGAAGGACCCCGATTTCCCGGTCCCCTCTTGATAAGAACCCGATGCCCGGACACCTCTTCGAACTCCACCCTGTGAATGAAGTCAACACGAAGGGGCAGTGACTCGCCCGTGCATCGTCGGGAAAAGACCCCCAGGTTCCAAATACCGCTCGACAAGTGGCCTGTCTCCCCGGGAACACCTCGAGAGGCAAGCGGAGTTCCATGCCTCAACCCAAGACGAGGCCTGACTCTCCTGTCCCAAGTCTGCAGGGACCTTGCGATCGGAGTCTGAAGTCAGAGGAACCCTGAGGTTCCTGCCTCAACTGGAGATGAGGCCCTCTTCCAATGCACCAAACCCAGTGGAGTGCCGAGAGGCCCCTCCCACCTCCAGTTTCCCTGACTTCTCAGAGCCACCATGAGAAGCCCCCTGAGGTCACCTGCACAAGTCGAGGGACCCCAGGGTGTCCTGCCTCAACCCGAGAAAGACCTCGAGAGACCTTCTTCAACACGTCTCGAGGCCAGATTCCCCTACTATGACTTGAGAGTAAAGACGCGCTCCCCCTCGCCATTCGCATGGAGACCCGACTTCCCTGGCGCCCCACGAGAGGCTCACTGACCTCGCCGTCGTACCTCGTGAGAAAGCGCACACTGGGGCCGCCGCTCGAGAACAACCCCAAGACTCCCCCGTCATCGCGAGATGAGGGCCTTCGTCTCCTGCATGGCCTAGAGACCAATCTCGCGACCTCTCTCCAAACGCCTCAGGAGGCTTGACTCCCTTTAGTCCACCCAGTGAGCTCCAAGAGATACCCATCGCGACTCGAGAGCAGAGCGGGGTTCTTTGCTTCCACTCGAGATGGATGCCTGTCTCCCCGGGTGTGTCTGGAATGCAACCCCGAGATCCCTGTCGCCCCTGGAGAGGAACACTGGCTTCTGGACACAAGCCTAGATGAGGTCTATTGGCCCTGCAGTCACTCGAGAGCAATCCCCAGCTTTCCTTCGCAACTCGAATGGAAGATTGGACTTCCCTGGGCCTACACAAGAGGCATCCTGAATTCCCCGTCGTAATTCGAGAATCCTGCTACACCTCGAGAAAAACCACGTGGTTCCCCCGTCATCGCAAGATGTAGCCCTGTGCCGCTACAGCGTCTCAGGAGAAGTCCCACTTTAGGAATTGGAGTTCGAAACGGTACTTGTCACCCTTGATGCGACCCACAAAGTGCCCCGACATCCCGGTCTCCCTCGAGAGGAACACCGAAGTTTTCCGGCAACACTTCCTCGGAGCCTCTTCTACCCTCCTGATCTGGACAGGAGGGTCGACTCCCCTGCTTTGTCTGGAAGGGGTTCCCGACCTTCCGGTCGCACCTCAGGATGAGGCCGGTCTCACGACGACATTCCAGACGTGGCCTCGTGGGTGGTTCCACATTCCGAAGGACCCCGATTTCCCGGTCCCCTCTTGATAAGAACCCGATGCCCGGACACCTCTTCGAACTCCACCCTGTGAATGAAGTCAACACGAAGGGGCAGTGACTCGCCCGTGCATCGTCGGGAAAAGACCCCCAGGTTCCAAATACCGCTCGACAAGTGGCCTGTCTCCCCGGGAACACCTCGAGAGGCAAGCGGAGTTCCATGCCTCAACCCAAGACGAGGCCTGACTCTCCTGTCCCAAGTCTGCAGGGACCTTGCGATCGGAGTCTGAAGTCAGAGGAACCCTGAGGTTCCTGCCTCAACTGGAGATGAGGCCCTCTTCCAATGCACCAAACCCAGTGGAGTGCCGAGAGGCCCCTCCCACCTCCAGTTTCCCTGACTTCTCAGAGCCACCATGAGAAGCCCCCTGAGGTCACCTGCACAAGTCGAGGGACCCCAGGGTGTCCTGCCTCAACCCGAGAAAGACCTCGAGAGACCTTCTTCAACACGTCTCGAGGCCAGATTCCCCTACTATGACTTGAGAGTAAAGACGCGCTCCCCCTCGCCATTCGCATGGAGACCCGACTTCCTTGCCGCCCCACGAGAGGCTCACTGACCTCGCCGTCGTACCTCGCGAGAAACCGCACACTGGGGCCGCCGCTCGAGAACAACCCCGAGCCTCCCCCGTCATCGCGACTTGAGGGCCTTCGTCTCCTGTATGGCCTAGAGACCAGTCTCTCGACCTCTCTCCAAACGCCTCAGGAGGCTTGACTCCCTTTAGTCCACCCAGTGAGCTCCAAGAGATACCCGTCGCGACTCGAGAGCAGAGCGGGGTTCTTTGCTTCCACTCGAGATGGAGGCCTGTCTCCCCGGGTGCGTCTGGAATGCAACCCCGAGATCCCTTTCGCCCCTGGAGAGGAACATTGGCTTCTGGACACAAGCCTAGATGAGGTCTATTGGCCCTGCAGTCACTCGAGAGCAATCCCCAGCTTTCCTTCGCAACTCGAATGGAAGATTGGACTTCCCTGGGCCAACACAAGAGGCATCCTGAATTCCCCGTCGTAACTCGAGAATCCCGCTGCAACTCGAGAAAATCCACGTGGTTCCCCCGTCATCGCAAGATGAAGCCCTTTCCCGCTACAGTGTCTCAGGAGAAGTCCCACGTTAGGTATTGGAGGTCGAAACGGTACTTGGCACCCTTGATGCGACCCACAAAGTGCCCCGACATCCCGGTCTCCCTCAAGAGGAACACCGAGGTTTTCCCGCACCACTTCCTCTGAGCCCCTTCTACCCTCCTGATCTGGACAGGAGGGTCGACTCCCCTGCTTTGTCTGGAAGGGGTTCCCGACCTTCCGGTCGCACCTCAGGATGAGGCCGGTCTCACGACGACATTCCAGACGTGGCCTCGTGGGTGGTTCCACATTCCGAAGGACCCCGATTTCCCGGTCCCCTCTTGATAAGAACCCGATGCCCGGACACCTCTTCGAACTCCACCCTGTGAATGAAGTCAACACGAAGGGGCAGTGACTCGCCCGTGCATCGTCGGGAAAAGACCCCCAGGTTCCAAATACCGCTCGACAAGTGGCCTGTCTCCCCGGGAACACCTCGAGAGGCAAGCGGAGTTCCATGCCTCAACCCAAGACGAGGCCTGACTCTCCTGTCCCAAGTCTGCAGGGACCTTGCGATCGGAGTCTGAAGTCAGAGGAACCCTGAGGTTCCTGCCTCAACTGGAGATGAGGCCCTCTTCCAATGCACCAAACCCAGTGGAGTGCCGAGAGGCCCCTCCCACCTCCAGTTTCCCTGACTTCTCAGAGCCACCATGAGAAGCCCCCTGAGGTCACCTGCACAAGTCGAGGGACCCCAGGGTGTCCTGCCTCAACCCGAGAAAGACCTCGAGAGACCTTCTTCAACACGTCTCGAGGCCAGATTCCCCTACTGCCGTGAGCCGGCATATTGCATATTGAGTGCATATTGCATATTGCATATTGAGTGCAGCACTTTCCACAGCATCATCTTTCAGGATCTGGAATAGCTCCACTGGAATTCTATCACTGCTGGGAGCCAGTGAGGAACTCCGCCCATGACAAAGGTCATGAGGAAGGAGGCTCGGCATACGCAAAGGCGGGATCGAGCTTCAGGAGTCCCCCTGGAAATTCTCGAGCATATACCCCCAAAACCAGAGTCTGCCTACTTTCTGCTTGTGCTTTCACCTAAACCTCTGACTTTACGGGGGGCTCTCCCCCACTACCTCTCTCTGAAAAAAGAGTTAGCTTACAGTTCCAGTTAATAATTCCTGGGTGTGACAGTGTTTAACCTACAAACTCCTTTGGAAATCCTCTAGCCTGCCTGAATAGGTTTTTCCGGCCACATGGGATCGTTCAGAGCCTCCCAACTGTGAGAGGCAGGAGATGTTCTAAACTGTCTAAACACAGATTCTTTTGAGTAGTTACAAGATTGATTAGAAATTGTATTGGTGAATGGTTTTTCACTTGTTGGGCCATTGTTTGCTGCTAAGTTTCCATATCCCTTACCTGCTGTGTCCCTGGCAGTGTATTGATTAATATAATTGGTGTAAGTAGTAGCTTTAATGTTTGTAACCTGGGACCCTTGAGTTAATTCTTTTTCTTGTTATAGCCCACCACACCTTTGCTCTGTAGGAATGCAACTTTATCTAATGCTTTTTTGGAGGGTGGCTCCTGACCAACCACCTTTAGAGAAAAATAAGTTTTCTGAAGAAAAGGTCTTAAAATGTTAACAGGCCTCCGGGCCAGAAGATGATGCAAATCACCTAAGCTTTTGCATATGATAAGTTTGCAGGAAGAAAGCCTGGTTTGCTGCAAGACTCGACCCCTTCCCCCATTATCCTCTATGCATAACTTAAGGTATAAAAACTACTTTGAAAAATAAAGTGCGGGCCTTGTTCACCGAAACTTGGTCTCACCATGTCGTTCTTTCTCTTACCTTCTGGCTGAATTATTCAGCCTCTTTTCTCCACTGAATTTCCTCACTGAGCTATCCTCATTCTATTACTCTTTATATCCTTAATTAACATTTAATTAAGCAGTGGTTTCCTGATCTTCGCCTACGCCGTCTCTCCTTCGAATACCCTGGATCAGCCGGGGCTGGTCCCCGGCACCCTACCATGGCTCGAGAGCAATGACGCGCTCGCCCTCGCCACTCGCATGGAGACCCGACTTCCCTGGCGCCCCACGAGAGGCTCACTGACCTCGCCGTCGTACCTCGTGAGAAAGCGCACACTGGGGCCGCCGCTCGAGAACAACCCCAAGACTCCCCCGGCATCGCGAGATGAGGGCCTTCGTCTCCTGCATGGCCTAGAGACCAATCTCGCGACCTCTCTCCAAACGCCTCAGGAGGCTTGACTCGCTTTAGTCCACCCAGTGAGCTCCAAGAGATACCCGTCGCGACTCGAGAGCAGAGCGGGGTTCTTTGCTTCCACTCGAGATGGAGGCCTGTCTCCCCGGGTGTGTCTGGAATGCAACCCCGAGATCCCTATCGCCCCTGGAGAGGAACACTGGCTTCTGGACACAAGCCTAGATGAGGTCTATTGGCCCTGCAGTCACTCGAGAGAAATCCCCAGCTTTCCTTCGCAACTCGAATGGAAGATTGGACTTCCCTGGGCCTACACAAGAGGCATCCTGAATTCCCCGTCGTAATTCGAGAATCCTGCTACACCTCGAGAAAAACCACGTGGTTCCCCCGTCATCGCAAGATGTAGCCCTGTGCCGCTACAGCGTCTCAGGAGAAGTCCCACTTTAGGAATTGGAGTTCGAAACGGTACTTGTCACCCTTGATGCGACCCACAAAGTGCCCCGACATCCCGGTCTCCCTCGAGAGGAACACCGAAGTTTTCCGGCAACACTTCCTCGGAGCCTCTTCTACCCTCCTGATCTGGACAGGAGGGTCGACTCCCCTGCTTTGTCTGGAAGGGGTTCCCGACCTTCCGGTCGCACCTCAGGATGAGGCCGGTCTCACGACGACATTCCAGACGTGGCCTCGTGGGTGGTTCCACATTCCGAAGGACCCCGATTTCCCGGTCCCCTCTTGATAAGAACCCGATGCCCGGACACCTCTTCGAACTCCACCCTGTGAATGAAGTCAACACGAAGGGGCAGTGACTCGCCCGTGCATCGTCGGGAAAAGACCCCCAGGTTCCAAATACCGCTCGACAAGTGGCCTGTCTCCCCGGGAACACCTCGAGAGGCAAGCGGAGTTCCATGCCTCAACCCAAGACGAGGCCTGACTCTCCTGTCCCAAGTCTGCAGGGACCTTGCGATCGGAGTCTGAAGTCAGAGGAACCCTGAGGTTCCTGCCTCAACTGGAGATGAGGCCCTCTTCCAATGCACCAAACCCAGTGGAGTGCCGAGAGGCCCCTCCCACCTCCAGTTTCCCTGACTTCTCAGAGCCACCATGAGAAGCCCCCTGAGGTCACCTGCACAAGTCGAGGGACCCCAGGGTGTCCTGCCTCAACCCGAGAAAGACCTCGAGAGACCTTCTTCAACACGTCTCGAGGCCAGATTCCCCTACTATGACTTGAGAGTAAAGACGCGCTCCCCCTCGCCATTCGCATGGAGACCCGACTTCCTTGCCGCCCCACGAGAGGCTCACTGACCTCGCCGTCGTACCTCGCGAGAAACCGCACACTGGGGCCGCCGCTCGAGAACAACCCCGAGCCTCCCCCGTCATCGCGACTTGAGGGCCTTCGTCTCCTGTATGGCCTAGAGACCAGTCTCTCGACCTCTCTCCAAACGCCTCAGGAGGCTTGACTCCCTTTAGTCCACCCAGTGAGCTCCAAGAGATACCCGTCGCGACTCGAGAGCAGAGCGGGGTTCTTTGCTTCCACTCGAGATGGATGCCTGTCTCCCCGGGTGCGTCTGGAATGCAACCCCGAGATCCCTTTCGCCCCTGGAGAGGAACATTGGCTTCTGGACACAAGCCTAGATGAGGTCTATTGGCCCTGCAGTCACTCGAGAGCAATCCCCAGCTTTCCTTCGCAACTCGAATGGAAGATTGGACTTCCCTGGGCCAACACAAGAGGCATCCTGAGTTCCCCGTCGTAACTCGAGAATCCCGCTGCAACTCGAGAAAATCCACGTGGTTCCCCCGTCATCGCAAGATGAAGCCCTTTCCCGCTACAGTGTCTCAGGAGAAGTCCCACGTTAGGTATTGGAGGTCGAAACGGTACTTGGCACCCTTGATGCGACCCACAAAGTGCCCCGACATCCCGGTCTCCCTCAAGAGGAACACCGAGGTTTTCCCGAACCACTTCCTCTGAGCCCCTTCTGCCCTCCTGATCTCGACAGGAGGGTCGACTCCGCTGCTTTGTCTGGAAGGGGTTCCCGACCTTCCGGTCGCACCTCAGGATGAGGCCGGTCTCACGACGACATTCCAGACGTAGCCTCGTGGGTGCTTCCACATTGTGAAGGACCCCGATTTCCCGGTCCCCTCTTGATAAGAACCCGATGCCCGGACACCTCTCCGAACTCCACCCTGTGAATGAAGTCAACACGAAGGGGCAGTCACTCGTCCATGTATCGTCCGGAAAAACCCCCAGGTTCCAAATACAGCTCGACAAGTGGCCTCTCTCCCCGGGGAGACCTCGAGAGATAAGCGGAGTTCCATGCCACAACCCAAGACGAGGCCTGACTCTCCTGTTCCCAGTCTGCAGGGACCCTGCGATCAGAGTCTGAAATCAGAGGAACCCGGACGTTCCTGCCTCACCTGGAGATGAGGCCCTCTTCCAATGCACCAAACCCAGTGGAGTGCCGAGAGGCCCCTCCCACCTCCAGTTTCCCTGACTTCTCAGAGCCACCATGAGAAGCCCCCTGAGGTCACCTGCACAAGTCCAGGGAAGCCAGGGTTTCCTGCCTAAATCCGAGAAAGACCTCGAAAAAACAGGAACAAAATGAAAATTTAAATGTGATATGAGCTTTTAGATAAACTATGAACACTAATTACACTCGAAAATATCTGCCTATGAGAGTCTTGATTGAAGGCAGAGGAGAAGGGGTCGACAGAGGCTAAGATGGTTGGATGGCATCACTGATTCGATGGACATGAGTTTGAGCAAGCCCCTGGAGTTGGTGATGGACACGGAAGCCCAGCGTCCTGCAGGCCACGGGGTCCCAAAGAGTCAGACACGACTGAGCCACTGAACTGAACTGAACATACAATCGTTTCTCCAGGTGTTTTGGTTACCCGAGTTTCTATCCTGTGCTAAACTAAGTGACGACAGTGTACTGAAGAGCTGGGTCATTTCCAAATAAATTAAAGTTCTGAAACATTCACGCCTTGAAAGGACCTCCCTTTTACACAGAAACAAAAGAGATTTTTGACTATCCAATAATAGTGTCTGGCACCATCCTGACATGTGAAACGTAAGAAAGCAATTTTTTTTGTTTTGTTTGGTTCTGATATTGGGTGTGTGTGTGTGTGTGTGTGTGTGTGTGTGTGTGTGTGTGCGTGAGTGCGGGGGAGGGGAGGGGCGCTACTATCACTGATAGGTATGTTCACCAATCTGTCGAATGCCAATATAAAAGTCAGTTCTTGGTTGCTGAATGGAAATGTATGACTTGGTATTAAAAGAAGGTATGTGGCATGAAATCGCATTTTCTGAAGGAAAACAACGTCGTTCTTTCTTCCAGGTGGCAGTTTCAGGATGGGAGAAGCAAAGGAATGGGTACAGAATGGGATAAGGAGGTTGTAGGGAAAGTGGACCCCCAGAAAAGAGTGTTGTGCCTAGCACAAGGTTTCTTGAGAGGTTGAACTGCCTTTGCTAATGGATTTTAAGTTTCTTTACCTCTTCCGTGATCTCTTCTAGGTTGACCTAGAAGAGAAATCTTTTGTTAGCTTTGGCTAAGTGGAGAAGTATTGCTTCACGGTGACTTGTGTGATCCTACCTGACTGTTCTGAACCCTTTTGATATCTATGCACTGCTGCTGCTGCTGCTGCGAAGTCGTTTCAGTCGTGTCCGAGTCTGTGTGACCCCATGGACGGCAGCCCACCAGGCCCCGCAGTCCCTGGGGTTCTCCAGGCAAGAACACTGGAGTGGGTTGCCATGTCCTCCTCCAATGCATGAAAGTGAAATGTGAAAGTGAAGTCGCTCAGTCGTGCCCGACTCTGAGCGACCCCATGGACTGCAGCCTACCAGGCTCTTGGGTCCATGGGATTTTCCAGGCAAGAGTACTGGAGTGGGGTGCCATTGCCTTCTCCCATATCTATTCACAAGCCTGCCTAAATCATTGACTTCTAGCCACCTTTGGGATGCCAATGACCACCCAGCCTTACCAGGCCACAGAGGAGAGAAAACACTTAACCACAGGAGGTCCGGGTAAGGAACAAGGAACTAACAAGCTCCCAGCAACCAGGATTCTGCAGAGGTCAACAAGAGGTCAGCAAGAGATGGGAGACTGCAGTCCAGAGGTCCTAGCAACTTCCAGCGAGCAGCAAAGACCCAGCATAGTCAAAACGAATTCAATGTTACCCAAAACAAATAAATAAACGGACAGAAGTTCTTGGAACACACGACTGAGGTTAGGGGTGAGGCAGTACATGTATGTGCCAGGATACTCTTAAAGTATACTCTTAACATAGATGAGGAGAACAAGGTAGGAGGAAAACTTACTGTTTGGTTCAGGTCGCTTCTGAGCCTTTTGGGGGAACCGACCTGAAGCCAGAGTCTAGCGGAAATACACAGGCTTTGAACATCGCTGAAGACCAACATTTCCTAAGGAAAAAACGCATTGCTTAGCTCAAGGTTTGTCTGGGAAATTCTTACACATCAGGAGATGGCTCCGAGGTGGATTTCTACAAAGAACATCCATGCAAAGGACAAGCCTGCACAGCTCTGTGCACATGTGCCCCCTCCCCTCCTCACAGACAGCGGCATTTCCAAGTGACCTCCTAAGGCCTTCGCCAAACTACAGGGGCACCTCTGGGCTTCCTGTTTCCCTCATTTTTCGGAATCTTTTCTAAAAAAAAAGAAA
Organism: Bos indicus; assembly: GCF_029378745.1. Classification (NCBI taxonomy): domain Eukaryota; kingdom Metazoa; phylum Chordata; class Mammalia; order Artiodactyla; family Bovidae; genus Bos; species Bos indicus. The sequence continues at coordinate 254,526 of NW_027223717.1, forward strand.
CACAAAAAGCAAATTAAAAAAAAAAAAAACCCGCACATTTCTTCGTACAATGCCACAGTGGAAGGAACACAGGTCTTCAATATTAAGACCAAAATTTGCAAAAAACTTGGAGCTTGGTTTTTTGTTTTGTTTGGTTTTGTTTTGTTTGAATCAAACCACCACATCATTTAAAATTTTTACACGTTCTAATTATTCGGTTCCAAAACACCAAACTTGTACTGCACACGGTCCCCATGGAAAGGCCCCCTCAGCAGGACAGCCACAGATGCTGCCATGAAAGGGCAGCAGGGTGCCCTCCTCCCTTGTTTGCTGCCTGGGCGGCCACCGGGTTTTGAAACCCATGCACCCTACTAAGTTTCTAGGGTGCAATTCGTGGACCCTTCCCTTTCCCATCCCAGCAGGTGGTCAAGGGCCCGCTGGCCTCCAAAGTGCCAGAAGCAGGGCTGGGCCAGCCGGCCAGAGTTCAGGGTTCTGGCCCTTGGACTTGCAGCGGACACTCGGCTGCTTGGGAAAACCGCGCGGCTCTGACCTTTCAGCAAAGGGGTGGAGCGGTCAAGGCCTTGAGCCCAAAGGCGAGGCCTTTCTGCGACCGCCAGGTTGTGCCAACAGAGGGCGGACTACGTGGTTCCCTGCTCCACGCAGTCCCAGTTCCCTGACCTGTGGTCCGCACCCCTCCGCCGCGCCCACTGGATGCCGACCCTTGGGGACCCAGGAGCACACGCAGTGGGCGTTCCCAGCCGCCACGGCGACCCCCGAGAGGACAACGGGGAAGCCCTCCCCCACCCCCGCCTGGGGCCGACCCCCGCCCCGCGCCGCCCCGCCCCTGCCATGCTCCCGGTGCCTTCCCAGCCGCAGTGGGGATCCCCGGAGCACAACTGGGACCGCCCCCCATCCCCGCCACGACCCGATTCCCGACCCGCGCCGCCCGGCTTCGCCCCGCCCCGGGCGCGCTCCCGGTGCGCGGCCCACCTTCACCACGGGCTCCCGGTGAGCCCCGCCCCCACGCCCGGTTCCAGGAGAGCCTCTGGGACCTCGCTCCCGCCGCCCGGTGAAACGGGAGGACAATCCATCCAGCCCACAGAGGCAATCCAAGCTGTCTAGAATTCAGGGATCAAACGAGGGCTACGGAAAGGAAAGACGACCTGACCTAGGAGGGCCATGATATTCTATAGAACCGGACAAAGTTGGTTTCCAAGGAAACTTGATTCCTTGGAACTCGGAAAGCTGGTTCTTTTCATATGCAATTCCAAACCCTGAGCTCCTTCCCAAAGCCTGCCTGGCCGCCAGCCCCACCCCCCACTCCCCAGAAAAAACGGCTCAAAGAAATCTTTTCCATCTCAGGCGGAAAACTGGAAGATGTCTTGTCTTGTCTGTCTGGATTGATGTCTGTGTCAGTGTGAGCCTTGTGATTTTTGATAATAGTGCTCAAGTTCTGAGTTCTTATTTCAATGGTCTCAAGACAAGGCAGCCCTTGCAAACCCAACTGCTTCCAATACAAGAAAACTTTGACCTCAGGGAATGTCAGAGTCCCGTGAACTGGGAACTAGTCAATATGAAATATCTAGTAGTTTTGGTTTTGCTCCTCTACTGTAGACATGTCTAAGAGTCATCAACATGAAGCACAAGATGTTCATAGTGCCTCGGTTTGTTCTAAGGTAAAAATTGCTATATCGTTCTATCTGTCACAAGCTTGTCAACAAGAAAGTACCTCGAAAGAACAGGAACAAAACGAAAAATTAAATGTGATATGAGCTTTTAGATAAACTATGAACACTAATTACACTCGAAAATATCTGCCTATGAGAGTCTTGATTGAAGGCAGAGGAGAAGGGGACGACAGAGGCTAAGATGGTTGGATGGCATCACTGATTCGATGGACATGAGTTTGAGCAAGCCCCTGGAGTTGGTGATGGACACGGAAGCCCAGCGTCCTGCAGGCCACGGGGTCCCAAAGAGTCAGACACGACTGAGCCACTGAACTGAACTGAACATACAATCGTTTCTCCAGGTGTTTTGGTTACCCGAGTTTCTATCCTGTGCTAAACTAAGTGACGACAGTGTACTGAAGAGCTGGGTCATTTCCAAATAAATTCAAGTTCTGAAACATTCACGCCTTGAAAGGACCTCCCTTTTACACAGAAACAAAAGAGATTTTTGACTATCCAATAAGAGTGTCTGGCACCATCCTGACATGTGAAACGTAAGAAAGCAATTTTTTTTGTTTTGTTTGGTTCTGATCTTGGGTGTGTGTGTGTGTGTGTGTGTGTGTGTGTGTGTGCGTGCGTGCGGGGGAGGGGAGGGGCGCTACTATCACTGATAGGTATGTTCACCAATCTGTCGAATGCCAATATAAAAGTCAGTTCTTGGTTGCTGAAGGGAACTGTATGACTTGGTATTAAAAGAAGGTATGTGGCATGAAATCGCATTTTCTGAAGGAAAACGACGTCGTTCTTTCTTCCAGGTGGCAGTTTGAGGATGGGAGAAGCAAAGGAATGGGTACAGAATGGGATCAGGAGGTTGTAGGGAAAGTGGACCCCCAGAAAAGAGTGTTGTGCCTAGCACAAGGTTTCTTGAGAGGTTGAACTGCCTTTGCTAATGGATTTTAAGTTTCTTTACCTCTTCCGTGATCTCTTCTAGGTTGACCTAGAAGAGAAATCTTTTGTTAGCTTTGGCTAAGTGGAGAAGTATTGCTTCACGGTGACTTGTGTGATCCTACCTGACTGTTCTAAACCCTTTTGATATCTATGCACTGCTGCTGCTGCTGCTGCTGCTGCTGCTGCTGCTGCGAAGTCGTTTCAGTCGTGTCCGAGTCTGTGTGACCCCATGGACGGCAGCCCACCAGGCCCCGCAGTCCCTGGGGTTCTCCAGGCAAGAACACTGGAGTGGGTTGCCATGTCCTCCTCCAATGCATGAAAGTGAAATGTGAAAGTGAAGTCGCTCAGTCGTGCCCGACTCTGAGCGACCCCATGGACTGCAGCCTACCAGGCTCTTCCGTCCATGAGATTTTCCAGGCAAGAGTACTGGAGTGGGGTGCCATTGCCTTCTCCCATATCTATTCACAAGCCTGCCTAAATCATTGACTTCTAGCCACCTTTGGGATGCCAATGCCCACCCACCCTTAGCAGGCCCCAGAGGAGAGAAAACACTTACCACAGGAGGTCCGGGTAAGGAACAAGGAACTAACAAGCTCCCACCAACCAGGATTCTGCAGAGGTCAACAAGAGGTCAGCAAGAGATGGGAGACTGCAGTCCAGAGGTCCTAGCAACTTCCAGCGAGCAGCAAAGACCCAGCATAGTCAAAACGAATTCAATGTTACCCAAAACAAATAAATAAACGGACAGAAGTTCTTGGAACACATGACTGAGGCTAGGGGTGAGGCAGTACATGTATGTGCCAGGATACTCTTAAAGTATACTCTTAACGTAGATGAGGAGAACAAGGTAGGAGGAAAACTTACTGTTTGGTTCAGGTCGCTTCGGAGCCTTTTGGGGGAACCGACCTGAAGCCAGAGTCTAGCCGAAATACACAGGCTTTGAACATCGCTGAAGACCAACATTTCCTAAGGAAAAAACGCATTGCTTAGCTCAAGGTTTGTCTGGGAAATTCTTACACATCAGGAGATGGCTCCGAGGTGGATTTCTACAAAGAACATCCATGCAAAGGACAAGCCTGCACAGCTCTGTGCACATCTGCCCCCTCCCCCCCTCACAGCCAGCAGCATTTCCAAGTGACCTCCTAAGGCCTTCGCCAAACTACAGGGGCACCTCTGGGCTTCCTGTTTCCCTCATTTTTCGGAATCTTTTCTAAAAAAAAAGAAAAACAAAAAGCAAATTAAAAAAAAAAAAAAAACCCGCACATTTCTTCGTACAATGCCACAGTGGAAGGAACACAGGCCTTCAATATTAAGACCTAAATTTGCAAAAAACTTGGAGCTTGGTTTTTTGTTTTGTTTGGTTTTGTTTTGTTTGAATCAAACCACCACATCATTTAAAAGTTTTACACGTTCTAATTATTCGGTTCCAAAACACCAAACTTGTACTGCACACGGTCCCCATGGAAAGGCCCCCTCAGCAGGACAGCCACAGATGCTGCCATGAAAGGGCAGCAGGGTGCCCTCCTCCCTTGTTTGCTGCCTGGGCGGCCACCGGGTTTTGAAACCCATGCACCCTACTAAGTTTCTAGGGTGCAATTCGTGGACCCTTCCCTTTCCCATCCCAGCAGGTGGTCAAGGGCCCGCTGGCCTCCAAAGTGCCAGAAGCAGGGCTGGGCCAGCCGGCCAGAGTTCAGGGTTCTGGCCCTTGGACTTGCAGCGGACACTCGGCTGCTTGGGAAAACCGCGCGGCTCTGACCTTTCAGCAAAGGGGTGGAGCGGTCAAGGCCTTGAGCCCAAAGGCGAGGCCTTTCTGCGACCGCCAGGTTGTGCCAACAGAGGGCGGACTACGTGGTTCCCTGCTCCACGCAGTCCCAGTTCCCTGACCTGTGGTCCGCACCCCTCCGCCGCGCCCACTGGATGCCGACCCTTGGGGACCCAGGAGCGCACGCAGTGGGCGTTCCCAGCCGCCACGGCGACCCCCGAGAGGACAACGGGGAAGCCCTCCCCCACCCCCGCCAGGAGCCGACCCCCGCCCCGCGCCGCCCCGCCCCTGCCATGCTCCCGGTGCCTTCCCAGCCGCAGTGGGGATCCCCGGAGCACAACTGGGACCGCCCCCCATCCCCGCCACGACCCGATTCCCGACCCGCGCCGCCCGGCTTCGCCCCGCCCCGGGCGCGCTCCCGGTGCGCTGCCCACCTTCACCACGGGCTCCCGGTGAGCCCCGCCCCCACGCCCGGTTCCAGGAGAGCCTCTGGGAGCTCGCTCCCGCCGCCCGGTGAAACGGGAGGACAATCCATCCAGCCCACAGAGGCAATCCAAGCTGTCTAGAATTCAGGGATCAAACGAGGGCTACGGAAAGGAAAGACGACCTGACCTAGGAGGGCCATGATATTCTATAGAACCGGACAAAGTTGGTTTCCAAGGAAACTTGATTCCTTGGAACCCGGAAAGCTGGTTCTTTTCATATGCAATTCCAAACCCTGAGCTCCTTCCCAAAGCCTGCCTGGCCGCCAGCCCCACCCCCCACTCCCCAGAAAAAACGGCTCAAAGAAATCTTTTCCATCTCAGGCGGAAAACTGGAAGATGTCTTGTCTTGTCTGTCTGGATTGATGTCTGTGTCAGTGTGAGCCTTGTGATTTTTGATAATAGTGCTCAAGTTCTGAGTTCTTATTTCAATGGTCTCAAGACAAGGCAGCCCTTGCAAACCCAACTGCTTCCAATACAAGAAAACTTTGACCTCAGGGAATGTCAGAGTCCCGTGAACTGGGAACTAGTCAATATGAAATATCTAGTAGTTTTGTTTTTGCTCCTCTACTGTAGACATGTCTAAGAGTCATCAACATGAAGCACAAAATGTTCATAGTGCCTCGGTTTGTTCTAAGGTAAAAATTGCTATATCGTTCTATCTGTCACAAGCTTGTCAACAAGAAAGTACCTCGAAAGAACAGGAACAAAACGAAAAATTAAATGTGATATGAGCTTTTAGATAAACTATGAACACTAATTACACTCGAAAATATCTGCCTATGAGAGTCTTGATTGAAGGCAGAGGAGAAGGGGACGACAGAGGCTAAGATGGTTGGATGGCATCACTGATTCGATGGACATGAGTTTGAGCAAGCCCCTGGAGTTGGTGATGGACACGGAAGCCCAGCGTCCTGCAGGCCACGGGGTCCCAAAGAGTCAGACACGACTGAGCCACTGAACTGAACTGAACATACAATCGTTTCTCCAGGTGTTTTGGTTACCCGAGTTTCTATCCTGTGCTAAACTAAGTGACGACAGTGTACTGAAGAGCTGGGTCATTTCCAAATAAATTCAAGTTCTGAAACATTCACGCCTTGAAAGGACCTCCCTTTTACACAGAAACAAAAGAGATTTTTGACTATCCAATAAGAGTGTCTGGCACCATCCTGACATGTGAAACGTAAGAAAGCAATTTTTTTTTGTTTTGTTTGGTTCTGATCTTGGGTGTGTGTGTGTGTGTGTGTGTGTGTGTGTGTGCGCGTGCGTGCGGGGGAGGGGAGGGGCGCTACTATCACTGATAGGTATGTTCACCAATCTGTCGAATGCCAATATAAAAGTCAGTTCTTGGTTGCTGAAGGGAACTGTATGACTTGGTATTAAAAGAAGGTATGTGGCATGAAATCGCATTTTCTGAAGGAAAACGACGTCGTTCTTTCTTCCAGGTGGCAGTTTGAGGATGGGAGAAGCAAAGGAATGGGTACAGAATGGGATCAGGAGGTTGTAGGGAAAGTGGACCCCCAGAAAAGAGTGTTGTGCCTAGCACAAGGTTTCTTGAGAGGTTGAACTGCCTTTGCTAATGGATTTTAAGTTTCTTTACCTCTTCCGTGATCTCTTCTAGGTTGACCTAGAACAGAAATCTTTTGTTAGCTTTGGCTAAGTGGAGAAGTATTGCTTCACGGTGACTTGTGTGATCCTACCTGACTGTTCTAAACCCTTTTGATATCTATGCACTGCTGCTGCTGCTGCTGCTGCTGCTGCTGCTGCGAAGTCGTTTCAGTCGTGTCCGAGTCTGTGTGACCCCATGGACGGCAGCCCACCAGGCCCCGCAGTCCCTGGGGTTCTCCAGGCAAGAACACTGGAGTGGGTTGCCATGTCCTCCTCCAATGCATGAAAGTGAAATGTGAAAGTGAAGTCGCTCAGTCGTGCCCGACTCTGAGCGACCCCATGGACTGCAGCCTACCAGGCTCTTCCGTCCATGAGATTTTCCAGGCAAGAGTACTGGAGTGGGGTGCCATTGCCTTCTCCCATATCTATTCACAAGCCTGCCTAAATCATTGACTTCTAGCCACCTTTGGGATGCCAATGCCCACCCACCCTTAGCAGGCCCCAGAGGAGAGAAAACACTTACCACAGGAGGTCCGGGTAAGGAACAAGGAACTAACAAGCTCCCACCAACCAGGATTCTGCAGAGGTCAACAAGAGGTCAGCAAGAGATGGGAGACTGCAGTCCAGAGGTCCTAGCAACTTCCAGCGAGCAGCAAAGACCCAGCATAGTCAAAACGAATTCAATGTTACCCAAAACAAATAAATAAACGGACAGAAGTTCTTGGAACACATGACTGAGGCTAGGGGTGAGGCAGTACATGTATGTGCCAGGATACTCTTAAAGTATACTCTTAACGTAGATGAGGAGAACAAGGTAGGAGGAAAACTTACTGTTTGGTTCAGGTCGCTTCGGAGCCTTTTGGGGGAACCGACCTGAAGCCAGAGTCTAGCCGAAATACACAGGCTTTGAACATCGCTGAAGACCAACATTTCCTAAGGAAAAAACGCATTGCTTAGCTCAAGGTTTGTCTGGGAAATTCTTACACATCAGGAGATGGCTCCGAGGTGGATTTCTACAAAGAACATCCATGCAAAGGACAAGCCTGCACAGCTCTGTGCACATCTGCCCCCTCCCCCCCTCACAGCCAGCAGCATTTCCAAGTGGCCTCCTAAGGCCTTCGCCAAACTACAGGGGCACCTCTGGGCTTCCTGTTTCCCTCATTTTTCGGAATCTTTTCTAAAAAAAAAGAAACACAAAAAGCAAATTAAAAAAAAAAAAAAAAAACCCGCACATTTCTTCGTACAATGCCACAGTGGAAGGAACACAGGCCTTCAATATTAAGACCTAAATTTGCAAAAAACTTGGAGCTTGGTTTTTTGTTTTGTTTGGTTTTGTTTTGTTTGAATCAAACCACCACATCATTTAAAAGTTTTACACGTTCTAATTATTCGGTTCCAAAACACCAAACTTGTACTGCACACGGTCCCCATGGAAAGGCCCCCTCAGCAGGACAGCCACAGATGCTGCCATGAAAGGGCAGCAGGGTGCCCTCCTCCCTTGTTTGCTGCCTGGGCGGCCACCGGGTTTTGAAACCCATGCACCCTACTAAGTTTCTAGGGTGCAATTCGTGGACCCTTCCCTTTCCCATCCCAGCAGGTGGTCAAGGGCCCGCTGGCCTCCAAAGTGCCAGAAGCAGGGCTGGGCCAGCCGGCCAGAGTTCAGGGTTCTGGCCCTTGGACTTGCAGCGGACACTCGGCTGCTTGGGAAAACCGCGCGGCTCTGACCTTTCAGCAAAGGGGTGGAGCGGTCAAGGCCTTGAGCCCAAAGGCGAGGCCTTTCTGCGACCGCCAGGTTGTGCCAACAGAGGGCGGACTACGTGGTTCCCTGCTCCACGCAGTCCCAGTTCCCTGACCTGTGGTCCGCACCCCTCCGCCGCGCCCACTGGATGCCGACCCTTGGGGACCCAGGAGCGCACGCAGTGGGCGTTCCCAGCCGCCACGGCGACCCCCGAGAGGACAACGGGGAAGCCCTCCCCCACCCCCGCCAGGAGCCGACCCCCGCCCCGCGCCGCCCCGCCCCTGCCATGCTCCCGGTGCCTTCCCAGCCGCAGTGGGGATCCCCGGAGCACAACTGGGACCGCCCCCCATCCCCGCCACGACCCGGTTCCCGACCCGCGCCGCCCGGCTTCGCCCCGCCCCGGGCGCGCTCCCGGTGCGCTGCCCACCTTCACCACGGGCTCCCGGTGAGCCCCGCCCCCACGCCCGGTTCCAGGAGAGCCTCTGGGAGCTCGCTCCCGCCGCCCGGTGAAACGGGAGGACAATCCATCCAGCCCACAGAGGCAATCCAAGCTGTCTAGAATTCAGGGATCAAACGAGGGCTACGGAAAGGAAAGACGACCTGACCTAGGAGGGCCATGATATTCTATAGAACCGGACAAAGTTGGTTTCCAAGGAAACTTGATTCCTTGGAACCCGGAAAGCTGGTTCTTTTCATATGCAATTCCAAACCCTGAGCTCCTTCCCAAAGCCTGCCTGGCCGCCAGCCCCACCCCCCACTCCCCAGAAAAAACGGCTCAAAGAAATCTTTTCCATCTCAGGCGGAAAACTGGAAGATGTCTTGTCTTGTCTGTCTGGATTGATGTCTGTGTCAGTGTGAGCCTTGTGATTTTTGATAATAGTGCTCAAGTTCTGAGTTCTTATTTCAATGGTCTCAAGACAAGGCAGCCCTTGCAAACCCAACTGCTTCCAATACAAGAAAACTTTGACCTCAGGGAATGTCAGAGTCCCGTGAACTGGGAACTAGTCAATATGAAATATCTAGTAGTTTTGTTTTTGCTCCTCTACTGTAGACATGTCTAAGAGTCATCAACATGAAGCACAAAATGTTCATAGTGCCTCGGTTTGTTCTAAGGTAAAAATTGCTATATCGTTCTATCTGTCACAAGCTTGTCAACGAGAAAGTACCTCGAAAGAACAGGAACAAAACGAAAAATTAAATGTGATATGAGCTTTTAGATAAACTATGAACACTAATTACACTCGAAAATATCTGCCTATGAGAGTCTTGATTGAAGGCAGAGGAGAAGGGGACGACAGAGGCTAAGATGGTTGGATGGCATCACTGATTCGATGGACATGAGTTTGAGCAAGCCCCTGGAGTTGGTGATGGACACGGAAGCCCAGCGTCCTGCAGGCCACGGGGTCCCAAAGAGTCAGACACGACTGAGCCACTGAACTGAACTGAACATACAATCGTTTCTCCAGGTGTTTTGGTTACCCGAGTTTCTATCCTGTGCTAAACTAAGTGACGACAGTGTACTGAAGAGCTGGGTCATTTCCAAATAAATTAAAGTTCTGAAACATTCACGCCTTGAAAGGACCTCCCTTTTACACAGAAACAAAAGAGATTTTTGACTATCCAATAAGAGTGTCTGGCACCATCCTGACATGTGAAACGTAAGAAAGCAATTTTTTTTTGTTTTGTTTGGTTCTGATCTTGGGTGTGTGTGTGTGTGTGTGTGTGTGTGTGTGTGTGCGCGTGCGTGCGGGGGAGGGGAGGGGCGCTACTATCACTGATAGGTATGTTCACCAATCTGTCGAATGCCAATATAAAAGTCAGTTCTTGGTTGCTGAAGGGAACTGTATGACTTGGTATTAAAAGAAGGTATGTGGCATGAAATCGCATTTTCTGAAGGAAAACGACGTCGTTCTTTCTTCCAGGTGGCAGTTTGAGGATGGGAGAAGCAAAGGAATGGGTACAGAATGGGATCAGGAGGTTGTAGGGAAAGTGGACCCCCAGAAAAGAGTGTTGTGCCTAGCACAAGGTTTCTTGAGAGGTTGAACTGCCTTTGCTAATGGATTTTAAGTTTCTTTACCTCTTCCGTGATCTCTTCTAGGTTGACCTAGAACAGAAATCTTTTGTTAGCTTTGGCTAAGTGGAGAAGTATTGCTTCACGGTGACTTGTGTGATCCTACCTGACTGTTCTAAACCCTTTTGATATCTATGCACTGCTGCTGCTGCTGCTGCTGCTGCTGCTGCTGCGAAGTCGTTTCAGTCGTGTCCGAGTCTGTGTGACCCCATGGACGGCAGCCCACCAGGCCCCGCAGTCCCTGGGGTTCTCCAGGCAAGAACACTGGAGTGGGTTGCCATGTCCTCCTCCAATGCATGAAAGTGAAATGTGAAAGTGAAGTCGCTCAGTCGTGCCCGACTCTGAGCGACCCCATGGACTGCAGCCTACCAGGCTCTTCCGTCCATGAGATTTTCCAGGCAAGAGTACTGGAGTGGGGTGCCATTGCCTTCTCCCATATCTATTCACAAGCCTGCCTAAATCATTGACTTCTAGCCACCTTTGGGATGCCAATGCCCACCCACCCTTAGCAGGCCCCAGAGGAGAGAAAACACTTACCACAGGAGGTCCGGGTAAGGAACAAGGAACTAACAAGCTCCCACCAACCAGGATTCTGCAGAGGTCAACAAGAGGTCAGCAAGAGATGGGAGACTGCAGTCCAGAGGTCCTAGCAACTTCCAGCGAGCAGCAAAGACCCAGCATAGTCAAAACGAATTCAATGTTACCCAAAACAAATAAATAAACGGACAGAAGTTCTTGGAACACATGACTGAGGCTAGGGGTGAGGCAGTACATGTATGTGCCAGGATACTCTTAAAGTATACTCTTAACGTAGATGAGGAGAACAAGGTAGGAGGAAAACTTACTGTTTGGTTCAGGTCGCTTCGGAGCCTTTTGGGGGAACCGACCTGAAGCCAGAGTCTAGCCGAAATACACAGGCTTTGAACATCGCTGAAGACCAACATTTCCTAAGGAAAAAACGCATTGCTTAGCTCAAGGTTTGTCTGGGAAATTCTTACACATCAGGAGATGGCTCCGAGGTGGATTTCTACAAAGAACATCCATGCAAAGGACAAGCCTGCACAGCTCTGTGCACATCTGCCCCCTCCCCCCCTCACAGCCAGCAGCATTTCCAAGTGACCTCCTAAGGCCTTCGCCAAACTACAGGGGCACCTCTGGGCTTCCTGTTTCCCTCATTTTTCGGAATCTTTTCTAAAAAAAAAGAAAAACAAAAAACAAATTAAAAAAAAAAAAAAAAAACCCGCACATTTCTTCGTACAATGCCACAGTGGAAGGAACACAGGCCTTCAATATTAAGACCTAAATTTGCAAAAAACTTGGAGCTTGGTTTTTTGTTTTGTTTGGTTTTGTTTTGTTTGAATCAAACCACCACATCATTTAAAATTTTTACACGTTCTAATTATTCGGTTCCAAAACACCAAACTTGTACTGCACACGGTCCCCATGGAAAGGCCCCCTCAGCAGGACAGCCACAGATGCTGCCATGAAAGGGCAGCAGGGTGCCCTCCTCCCTTGTTTGCTGCCTGGGCGGCCACCGGGTTTTGAAACCCATGCACCCTACTAAGTTTCTAGGGTGCAATTCGTGGACCCTTCCCTTTCCCATCCCAGCAGGTGGTCAAGGGCCCGCTGGCCTCCAAAGTGCCAGAAGCAGGGCTGGGCCAGCCGGCCAGAGTTCAGGGTTCTGGCCCTTGGACTTGCAGCGGACACTCGGCTGCTTGGGAAAACCGCGCGGCTCTGACCTTTCAGCAAAGGGGTGGAGCGGTCAAGGCCTTGAGCCCAAAGGCGAGGCCTTTCTGCGACCGCCAGGTTGTGCCAACAGAGGGCGGACTACGTGGTTCCCTGCTCCACGCAGTCCCAGTTCCCTGACCTGTGGTCCGCACCCCTCCGCCGCGCCCACTGGATGCCGACCCTTGGGGACCCAGGAGCGCACGCAGTGGGCGTTCCCAGCCGCCACGGCGACCCCCGAGAGGACAACGGGGAAGCCCTCCCCCACCCCCGCCAGGAGCCGACCCCCGCCCCGCGCCGCCCCGCCCCTGCCATGCTCCCGGTGCCTTCCCAGCCGCAGTGGGGATCCCCGGAGCACAACTGGGACCGCCCCCCATCCCCGCCACGACCCGGTTCCCGACCCGCGCCGCCCGGCTTCGCCCCGCCCCGGGCGCGCTCCCGGTGCGCTGCCCACCTTCACCACGGGCTCCCGGTGAGCCCCGCCCCCACGCCCGGTTCCAGGAGAGCCTCTGGGACCTCGCTCCCGCCGCCCGGTGAAACGGGAGGACAATCCATCCAGCCCACAGAGGCAATCCAAGCTGTCTAGAATTCAGGGATCCAACGAGGGCTACGGAAAGGAAAGACGACCTGACCTAGGAGGGCCATGATATTCTATAGAACCGGACAAAGTTGGTTTCCAAGGAAACTTGATTCCTTGGAACCCGGAAAGCTGGTTCTTTTCATATGCAATTCCAAACCCTGAGCTCCTTCCCAAAGCCTGCCTGGCCGCCAGCCCCACCCCCCACTCCCCAGAAAAAACGGCTCAAAGAAATCTTTTCCATCTCAGGCGGAAAACTGGAAGATGTCTTGTCTTGTCTGTCTGGATTGATGTCTGTGTCAGTGTGAGCCTTGTGATTTTTGATAATAGTGCTCAAGTTCTGAGTTCTTATTTCAATGGTCTCAAGACAAGGCAGCCCTTGCAAACCCAACTGCTTCCAATACAAGAAAACTTTGACCTCAGGGAATGTCAGAGTCCCGTGAACTGGGAACTAGTCAATATGAAATATCTAGTAGTTTTGTTTTTGCTCCTCTACTGTAGACATGTCTAAGAGTCATCAACATGAAGCACAAAATGTTCATAGTGCCTCGGTTTGTTCTAAGGTAAAAATTGCTATATCGTTCTATCTGTCACAAGCTTGTCAACGAGAAAGTACCTCGAAAGAACAGGAACAAAACGAAAAATTAAATGTGATATGAGCTTTTAGATAAACTATGAACACTAATTACACTCGAAAATATCTGCCTATGAGAGTCTTGATTGAAGGCAGAGGAGAAGGGGACGACAGAGGCTAAGATGGTTGGATGGCATCACTGATTCGATGGACATGAGTTTGAGCAAGCCCCTGGAGTTGGTGATGGACACGGAAGCCCAGCGTCCTGCAGGCCACGGGGTCCCAAAGAGTCAGACACGACTGAGCCACTGAACTGAACTGAACATACAATCGTTTCTCCAGGTGTTTTGGTTACCCGAGTTTCTATCCTGTGCTAAACTAAGTGACGACAGTGTACTGAAGAGCTGGGTCATTTCCAAATAAATTCAAGTTCTGAAACATTCACGCCTTGAAAGGACCTCCCTTTTACACAGAAACAAAAGAGATTTTTGACTATCCAATAAGAGTGTCTGGCACCATCCTGACATGTGAAACGTAAGAAAGCAATTTTTTTTTGTTTTGTTTGGTTCTGATCTTGGGTGTGTGTGTGTGTGTGTGTGTGTGTGTGTGTGCGCGTGCGTGCGGGGGAGGGGAGGGGCGCTACTATCACTGATAGGTATGTTCACCAATCTGTCGAATGCCAATATAAAAGTCAGTTCTTGGTTGCTGAAGGGAACTGTATGACTTGGTATTAAAAGAAGGTATGTGGCATGAAATCGCATTTTCTGAAGGAAAACGACGTCGTTCTTTCTTCCAGGTGGCAGTTTGAGGATGGGAGAAGCAAAGGAATGGGTACAGAATGGGATCAGGAGGTTGTAGGGAAAGTGGACCCCCAGAAAAGAGTGTTGTGCCTAGCACAAGGTTTCTTGAGAGGTTGAACTGCCTTTGCTAATGGATTTTAAGTTTCTTTACCTCTTCCGTGATCTCTTCTAGGTTGACCTAGAACAGAAATCTTTTGTTAGCTTTGGCTAAGTGGAGAAGTATTGCTTCACGGTGACTTGTGTGATCCTACCTGACTGTTCTAAACCCTTTTGATATCTATGCACTGCTGCTGCTGCTGCTGCTGCTGCTGCTGCTGCGAAGTCGTTTCAGTCGTGTCCGAGTCTGTGTGACCCCATGGACGGCAGCCCACCAGGCCCCGCAGTCCCTGGGGTTCTCCAGGCAAGAACACTGGAGTGGGTTGCCATGTCCTCCTCCAATGCATGAAAGTGAAATGTGAAAGTGAAGTCGCTCAGTCGTGCCCGACTCTGAGCGACCCCATGGACTGCAGCCTACCAGGCTCTTCCGTCCATGAGATTTTCCAGGCAAGAGTACTGGAGTGGGGTGCCATTGCCTTCTCCCATATCTATTCACAAGCCTGCCTAAATCATTGACTTCTAGCCACCTTTGGGATGCCAATGCCCACCCACCCTTAGCAGGCCCCAGAGGAGAGAAAACACTTACCACAGGAGGTCCGGGTAAGGAACAAGGAACTAACAAGCTCCCACCAACCAGGATTCTGCAGAGGTCAACAAGAGGTCAGCAAGAGATGGGAGACTGCAGTCCAGAGGTCCTAGCAACTTCCAGCGAGCAGCAAAGACCCAGCATAGTCAAAACGAATTCAATGTTACCCAAAACAAATAAATAAACGGACAGAAGTTCTTGGAACACATGACTGAGGCTAGGGGTGAGGCAGTACATGTATGTGCCAGGATACTCTTAAAGTATACTCTTAACGTAGATGAGGAGAACAAGGTAGGAGGAAAACTTACTGTTTGGTTCAGGTCGCTTCGGAGCCTTTTGGGGGAACCGACCTGAAGCCAGAGTCTAGCCGAAATACACAGGCTTTGAACATCGCTGAAGACCAACATTTCCTAAGGAAAAAACGCATTGCTTAGCTCAAGGTTTGTCTGGGAAATTCTTACACATCAGGAGATGGCTCCGAGGTGGATTTCTACAAAGAACATCCATGCAAAGGACAAGCCTGCACAGCTCTGTGCACATCTGCCCCCTCCCCCCCTCACAGCCAGCAGCATTTCCAAGTGACCTCCTAAGGCCTTCGCCAAACTACAGGGGCACCTCTGGGCTTCCTGTTTCCCTCATTTTTCGGAATCTTTTCTAAAAAAAAAGAAAAACAAAAAACAAATTAAAAAAAAAAAAAAAAAACCCGCACATTTCTTCGTACAATGCCACAGTGGAAGGAACACAGGCCTTCAATATTAAGACCTAAATTTGCAAAAAACTTGGAGCTTGGTTTTTTGTTTTGTTTGGTTTTGTTTTGTTTGAATCAAACCACCACATCATTTAAAAGTTTTACACGTTCTAATTATTCGGTTCCAAAACACCAAACTTGTACTGCACACGGTCCCCATGGAAAGGCCCCCTCAGCAGGACAGCCACAGATGCTGCCATGAAAGGGCAGCAGGGTGCCCTCCTCCCTTGTTTGCTGCCTGGGCGGCCACCGGGTTTTGAAACCCATGCACCCTACTAAGTTTCTAGGGTGCAATTCGTGGACCCTTCCCTTTCCCATCCCAGCAGGTGGTCAAGGGCCCGCTGGCCTCCAAAGTGCCAGAAGCAGGGCTGGGCCAGCCGGCCAGAGTTCAGGGTTCTGGCCCTTGGACTTGCAGCGGACACTCGGCTGCTTGGGAAAACCGCGCGGCTCTGACCTTTCAGCAAAGGGGTGGAGCGGTCAAGGCCTTGAGCCCAAAGGCGAGGCCTTTCTGCGACCGCCAGGTTGTGCCAACAGAGGGCGGACTACGTGGTTCCCTGCTCCACGCAGTCCCAGTTCCCTGACCTGTGGTCCGCACCCCTCCGCCGCGCCCACTGGATGCCGACCCTTGGGGACCCAGGAGCGCACGCAGTGGGCGTTCCCAGCCGCCACGGCGACCCCCGAGAGGACAACGGGGAAGCCCTCCCCCACCCCCGCCAGGAGCCGACCCCCGCCCCGCGCCGCCCCGCCCCTGCCATGCTCCCGGTGCCTTCCCAGCCGCAGTGGGGATCCCCGGAGCACAACTGGGACCGCCCCCCATCCCCGCCACGACCCGATTCCCGACCCGCGCCGCCCGGCTTCGCCCCGCCCCGGGCGCGCTCCCGGTGCGCTGCCCACCTTCACCACGGGCTCCCGGTGAGCCCCGCCCCCACGCCCGGTTCCAGGAGAGCCTCTGGGACCTCGCTCCCGCCGCCCGGTGAAACGGGAGGACAATCCATCCAGCCCACAGAGGCAATCCAAGCTGTCTAGAATTCAGGGATCCAACGAGGGCTACGGAAAGGAAAGACGACCTGACCTAGGAGGGCCATGATATTCTATAGAACCGGACAAAGTTGGTTTCCAAGGAAACTTGATTCCTTGGAACCCGGAAAGCTGGTTCTTTTCATATGCAATTCCAAACCCTGAGCTCCTTCCCAAAGCCTGCCTGGCCGCCAGCCCCACCCCCCACTCCCCAGAAAAAACGGCTCAAAGAAATCTTTTCCATCTCAGGCGGAAAACTGGAAGATGTCTTGTCTTGTCTGTCTGGATTGATGTCTGTGTCAGTGTGAGCCTTGTGATTTTTGATAATAGTGCTCAAGTTCTGAGTTCTTATTTCAATGGTCTCAAGACAAGGCAGCCCTTGCAAACCCAACTGCTTCCAATACAAGAAAACTTTGACCTCAGGGAATGTCAGAGTCCCGTGAACTGGGAACTAGTCAATATGAAATATCTAGTAGTTTTGTTTTTGCTCCTCTACTGTAGACATGTCTAAGAGTCATCAACATGAAGCACAAAATGTTCATAGTGCCTCGGTTTGTTCTAAGGTAAAAATTGCTATATCGTTCTATCTGTCACAAGCTTGTCAACGAGAAAGTACCTCGAAAGAACAGGAACAAAACGAAAAATTAAATGTGATATGAGCTTTTAGATAAACTATGAACACTAATTACACTCGAAAATATCTGCCTATGAGAGTCTTGATTGAAGGCAGAGGAGAAGGGGACGACAGAGGCTAAGATGGTTGGATGGCATCACTGATTCGATGGACATGAGTTTGAGCAAGCCCCTGGAGTTGGTGATGGACACGGAAGCCCAGCGTCCTGCAGGCCACGGGGTCCCAAAGAGTCAGACACGACTGAGCCACTGAACTGAACTGAACATACAATCGTTTCTCCAGGTGTTTTGGTTACCCGAGTTTCTATCCTGTGCTAAACTAAGTGACGACAGTGTACTGAAGAGCTGGGTCATTTCCAAATAAATTCAAGTTCTGAAACATTCACGCCTTGAAAGGACCTCCCTTTTACACAGAAACAAAAGAGATTTTTGACTATCCAATAAGAGTGTCTGGCACCATCCTGACATGTGAAACGTAAGAAAGCAATTTTTTTTTGTTTTGTTTGGTTCTGATCTTGGGTGTGTGTGTGTGTGTGTGTGTGTGTGTGTGTGCGCGTGCGTGCGGGGGAGGGGAGGGGCGCTACTATCACTGATAGGTATGTTCACCAATCTGTCGAATGCCAATATAAAAGTCAGTTCTTGGTTGCTGAAGGGAAATGTATGACTTGGTATTAAAAGAAGGTATGTGGCATGAAATCGCATTTTCTGAAGGAAAACGACGTCGTTCTTTCTTCCAGGTGGCAGTTTCAGGATGGGAGAAGCAAAGGAATGGGTACAGAATGGGATCAGGAGGTTGTAGGGAAAGTGGACCCCCAGAAAAGAGTGTTGTGCCTAGCACAAGGTTTCTTGAGAGGTTGAACTGCCTTTGCTAATGGATTTTAAGTTTCTTTACCTCTTCCGTGATCTCTTCTAGGTTGACCTAGAACAGAAATCTTTTGTTAGCTTTGGCTAAGTGGAGAAGTATTGCTTCACGGTGACTTGTGTGATCCTACCTGACTGTTCTAAACCCTTTTGATATCTATGCACTGCTGCTGCTGCTGCTGCTGCTGCTGCTGCTGCGAAGTCGTTTCAGTCGTGTCCGAGTCTGTGTGACCCCATGGACGGCAGCCCACCAGGCCCCGCAGTCCCTGGGGTTCTCCAGGCAAGAACACTGGAGTGGGTTGCCATGTCCTCCTCCAATGCATGAAAGTGAAATGTGAAAGTGAAGTCGCTCAGTCGTGCCCGACTCTGAGCGACCCCATGGACTGCAGCCTACCAGGCTCTTCCGTCCATGAGATTTTCCAGGCAAGAGTACTGGAGTGGGGTGCCATTGCCTTCTCCCATATCTATTCACAAGCCTGCCTAAATCATTGACTTCTAGCCACCTTTGGGATGCCAATGCCCACCCACCCTTAGCAGGCCCCAGAGGAGAGAAAACACTTACCACAGGAGGTCCGGGTAAGGAACAAGGAACTAACAAGCTCCCACCAACCAGGATTCTGCAGAGGTCAACAAGAGGTCAGCAAGAGATGGGAGACTGCAGTCCAGAGGTCCTAGCAACTTCCAGCGAGCAGCAAAGACCCAGCATAGTCAAAACGAATTCAATGTTACCCAAAACAAATAAATAAACGGACAGAAGTTCTTGGAACACATGACTGAGGCTAGGGGTGAGGCAGTACATGTATGTGCCAGGATACTCTTAAAGTATACTCTTAACGTAGATGAGGAGAACAAGGTAGGAGGAAAACTTACTGTTTGGTTCAGGTCGCTTCGGAGCCTTTTGGGGGAACCGACCTGAAGCCAGAGTCTAGCCGAAATACACAGGCTTTGAACATCGCTGAAGACCAACATTTCCTAAGGAAAAAACGCATTGCTTAGCTCAAGGTTTGTCTGGGAAATTCTTACACATCAGGAGATGGCTCCGAGGTGGATTTCTACAAAGAACATCCATGCAAAGGACAAGCCTGCACAGCTCTGTGCACATCTGCCCCCTCCCCCCCTCACAGCCAGCAGCATTTCCAAGTGACCTCCTAAGGCCTTCGCCAAACTACAGGGGCACCTCTGGGCTTCCTGTTTCCCTCATTTTTCGGAATCTTTTCTAAAAAAAAAGAAAAACAAAAAACAAATTAAAAAAAAAAAAAAAAAACCCGCACATTTCTTCGTACAATGCCACAGTGGAAGGAACACAGGCCTTCAATATTAAGACCTAAATTTGCAAAAAACTTGGAGCTTGGTTTTTTGTTTTGTTTGGTTTTGTTTTGTTTGAATCAAACCACCACATCATTTAAAAGTTTTACACGTTCTAATTATTCGGTTCCAAAACACCAAACTTGTACTGCACACGGTCCCCATGGAAAGGCCCCCTCAGCAGGACAGCCACAGATGCTGCCATGAAAGGGCAGCAGGGTGCCCTCCTCCCTTGTTTGCTGCCTGGGCGGCCACCGGGTTTTGAAACCCATGCACCCTACTAAGTTTCTAGGGTGCAATTCGTGGACCCTTCCCTTTCCCATCCCAGCAGGTGGTCAAGGGCCCGCTGGCCTCCAAAGTGCCAGAAGCAGGGCTGGGCCAGCCGGCCAGAGTTCAGGGTTCTGGCCCTTGGACTTGCAGCGGACACTCGGCTGCTTGGGAAAACCGCGCGGCTCTGACCTTTCAGCAAAGGGGTGGAGCGGTCAAGGCCTTGAGCCCAAAGGCGAGGCCTTTCTGCGACCGCCAGGTTGTGCCAACAGAGGGCGGACTACGTGGTTCCCTGCTCCACGCAGTCCCAGTTCCCTGACCTGTGGTCCGCACCCCTCCGCCGCGCCCACTGGATGCCGACCCTTGGGGACCCAGGAGCGCACGCAGTGGGCGTTCCCAGCCGCCACGGCGACCCCCGAGAGGACAACGGGGAAGCCCTCCCCCACCCCCGCCAGGAGCCGACCCCCGCCCCGCGCCGCCCCGCCCCTGCCATGCTCCCGGTGCCTTCCCAGCCGCAGTGGGGATCCCCGGAGCACAACTGGGACCGCCCCCCATCCCCGCCACGACCCGGTTCCCGACCCGCGCCGCCCGGCTTCGCCCCGCCCCGGGCGCGCTCCCGGTGCGCTGCCCACCTTCACCACGGGCTCCCGGTGAGCCCCGCCCCCACGCCCGGTTCCAGGAGAGCCTCTGGGACCTCGCTCCCGCCGCCCGGTGAAACGGGAGGACAATCCATCCAGCCCACAGAGGCAATCCAAGCTGTCTAGAATTCAGGGATCCAACGAGGGCTACGGAAAGGAAAGACGACCTGACCTAGGAGGGCCATGATATTCTATAGAACCGGACAAAGTTGGTTTCCAAGGAAACTTGATTCCTTGGAACCCGGAAAGCTGGTTCTTTTCATATGCAATTCCAAACCCTGAGCTCCTTCCCAAAGCCTGCCTGGCCGCCAGCCCCACCCCCCACTCCCCAGAAAAAACGGCTCAAAGAAATCTTTTCCATCTCAGGCGGAAAACTGGAAGATGTCTTGTCTTGTCTGTCTGGATTGATGTCTGTGTCAGTGTGAGCCTTGTGATTTTTGATAATAGTGCTCAAGTTCTGAGTTCTTATTTCAATGGTCTCAAGACAAGGCAGCCCTTGCAAACCCAACTGCTTCCAATACAAGAAAACTTTGACCTCAGGGAATGTCAGAGTCCCGTGAACTGGGAACTAGTCAATATGAAATATCTAGTAGTTTTGTTTTTGCTCCTCTACTGTAGACATGTCTAAGAGTCATCAACATGAAGCACAAAATGTTCATAGTGCCTCGGTTTGTTCTAAGGTAAAAATTGCTATATCGTTCTATCTGTCACAAGCTTGTCAACGAGAAAGTACCTCGAAAGAACAGGAACAAAACGAAAAATTAAATGTGATATGAGCTTTTAGATAAACTATGAACACTAATTACACTCGAAAATATCTGCCTATGAGAGTCTTGATTGAAGGCAGAGGAGAAGGGGACGACAGAGGCTAAGATGGTTGGATGGCATCACTGATTCGATGGACATGAGTTTGAGCAAGCCCCTGGAGTTGGTGATGGACACGGAAGCCCAGCGTCCTGCAGGCCACGGGGTCCCAAAGAGTCAGACACGACTGAGCCACTGAACTGAACTGAACATACAATCGTTTCTCCAGGTGTTTTGGTTACCCGAGTTTCTATCCTGTGCTAAACTAAGTGACGACAGTGTACTGAAGAGCTGGGTCATTTCCAAATAAATTCAAGTTCTGAAACATTCACGCCTTGAAAGGACCTCCCTTTTACACAGAAACAAAAGAGATTTTTGACTATCCAATAAGAGTGTCTGGCACCATCCTGACATGTGAAACGTAAGAAAGCAATTTTTTTTTGTTTTGTTTGGTTCTGATCTTGGGTGTGTGTGTGTGTGTGTGTGTGTGTGTGTGCGCGTGCGTGCGGGGGAGGGGAGGGGCGCTACTATCACTGATAGGTATGTTCACCAATCTGTCGAATGCCAATATAAAAGTCAGTTCTTGGTTGCTGAAGGGAAATGTATGACTTGGTATTAAAAGAAGGTATGTGGCATGAAATCGCATTTTCTGAAGGAAAACGACGTCGTTCTTTCTTCCAGGTGGCAGTTTGAGGATGGGAGAAGCAAAGGAATGGGTACAGAATGGGATCAGGAGGTTGTAGGGAAAGTGGACCCCCAGAAAAGAGTGTTGTGCCTAGCACAAGGTTTCTTGAGAGGTTGAACTGCCTTTGCTAATGGATTTTAAGTTTCTTTACCTCTTCCGTGATCTCTTCTAGGTTGACCTAGAACAGAAATCTTTTGTTAGCTTTGGCTAAGTGGAGAAGTATTGCTTCACGGTGACTTGTGTGATCCTACCTGACTGTTCTAAACCCTTTTGATATCTATGCACTGCTGCTGCTGCTGCTGCTGCTGCTGCTGCTGCGAAGTCGTTTCAGTCGTGTCCGAGTCTGTGTGACCCCATGGACGGCAGCCCACCAGGCCCCGCAGTCCCTGGGGTTCTCTAGGCAAGAACACTGGAGTGGGTTGCCATGTCCTCCTCCAATGCATGAAAGTGAAATGTGAAAGTGAAGTCGCTCAGTCGTGCCCGACTCTGAGCGACCCCATGGACTGCAGCCTACCAGGCTCTTCCGTCCATGAGATTTTCCAGGCAAGAGTACTGGAGTGGGGTGCCATTGCCTTCTCCCATATCTATTCACAAGCCTGCCTAAATCATTGACTTCTAGCCACCTTTGGGATGCCAATGACCACCCAGCCCTTACCAGGCCCCAGAGGAGAGAAAACACTTACCACAGGAGGTCCGGGTAAGGAACAAGGAACTAACAAGCTCCCACCAACCAGGATTCTGCAGAGGTCAACAAGAGGTCAGCAAGAGATGGGAGACTGCAGTCCAGAGGTCCTAGCAACTTCCAGCGAGCAGCAAAGACCCAGCATAGTCAAAACGAATTCAATGTTACCCAAAACAAATAAATAAACGGACAGAAGTTCTTGGAACACATGACTGAGGCTAGGGGTGAGGCAGTACATGTATGTGCCAGGATACTCTTAAAGTATACTCTTAACGTAGATGAGGAGAACAAGGTAGGAGGAAAACTTACTGTTTGGTTCAGGTCGCTTCGGAGCCTTTTGGGGGAACCGACCTGAAGCCAGAGTCTAGCCGAAATACACAGGCTTTGAACATCGCTGAAGACCAACATTTCCTAAGGAAAAAACGCATTGCTTAGCTCAAGGTTTGTCTGGGAAATTCTTACACATCAGGAGATGGCTCCGAGGTGGATTTCTACAAAGAACATCCATGCAAAGGACAAGCCTGCACAGCTCTGTGCACATCTGCCCCCTCCCCCCCTCACAGCCAGCAGCATTTCCAAGTGACCTCCTAAGGCCTTCGCCAAACTACAGGGGCACCTCTGGGCTTCCTGTTTCCCTCATTTTTCGGAATCTTTTCTAAAAAAAAAGAAAAACAAAAAACAAATTAAAAAAAAAAAAAAAAACCCGCACATTTCTTCGTACAATGCCACAGTGGAAGGAACACAGGCCTTCAATATTAAGACCTAAATTTGCAAAAAACTTGGAGCTTGGTTTTTTGTTTTGTTTGGTTTTGTTTTGTTTGAATCAAACCACCACATCATTTAAAATTTTTACACGTTCTAATTATTCGGTTCCAAAACACCAAACTTGTACTGCACACGGTCCCCATGGAAAGGCCCCCTCAGCAGGACAGCCACAGATGCTGCCATGAAAGGGCAGCAGGGTGCCCTCCTCCCTTGTTTGCTGCCTGGGCGGCCACCGGGTTTTGAAACCCATGCACCCTACTAAGTTTCTAGGGTGCAATTCGTGGACCCTTCCCTTTCCCATCCCAGCAGGTGGTCAAGGGCCCGCTGGCCTCCAAAGTGCCAGAAGCAGGGCTGGGCCAGCCGGCCAGAGTTCAGGGTTCTGGCCCTTGGACTTGCAGCGGACACTCGGCTGCTTGGGAAAACCGCGCGGCTCTGACCTTTCAGCAAAGGGGTGGAGCGGTCAAGGCCTTGAGCCCAAAGGCGAGGCCTTTCTGCGACCGCCAGGTTGTGCCAACAGAGGGCGGACTACGTGGTTCCCTGCTCCACGCAGTCCCAGTTCCCTGACCTGTGGTCCGCACCCCTCCGCCGCGCCCACTGGATGCCGACCCTTGGGGACCCAGGAGCGCACGCAGTGGGCGTTCCCAGCCGCCACGGCGACCCCCGAGAGGACAACGGGGAAGCCCTCCCCCACCCCCGCCAGGAGCCGACCCCCGCCCCGCGCCGCCCCGCCCCTGCCATGCTCCCGGTGCCTTCCCAGCCGCAGTGGGGATCCCCGGAGCACAACTGGGACCGCCCCCCATCCCCGCCACGACCCGATTCCCGACCCGCGCCGCCCGGCTTCGCCCCGCCCCGGGCGCGCTCCCGGTGCGCTGCCCACCTTCACCACGGGCTCCCGGTGAGCCCCGCCCCCACGCCCGGTTCCAGGAGAGCCTCTGGGACCTCGCTCCCGCCGCCCGGTGAAACGGGAGGACAATCCATCCAGCCCACAGAGGCAATCCAAGCTGTCTAGAATTCAGGGATCCAACGAGGGCTACGGAAAGGAAAGACGACCTGACCTAGGAGGGCCATGATATTCTATAGAACCGGACAAAGTTGGTTTCCAAGGAAACTTGATTCCTTGGAACCCGGAAAGCTGGTTCTTTTCATATGCAATTCCAAACCCTGAGCTCCTTCCCAAAGCCTGCCTGGCCGCCAGCCCCACCCCCCACTCCCCAGAAAAAACGGCTCAAAGAAATCTTTTCCATCTCAGGCGGAAAACTGGAAGATGTCTTGTCTTGTCTGTCTGGATTGATGTCTGTGTCAGTGTGAGCCTTGTGATTTTTGATAATAGTGCTCAAGTTCTGAGTTCTTATTTCAATGGTCTCAAGACAAGGCAGCCCTTGCAAACCCAACTGCTTCCAATACAAGAAAACTTTGACCTCAGGGAATGTCAGAGTCCCGTGAACTGGGAACTAGTCAATATGAAATATCTAGTAGTTTTGTTTTTGCTCCTCTACTGTAGACATGTCTAAGAGTCATCAACATGAAGCACAAAATGTTCATAGTGCCTCGGTTTGTTCTAAGGTAAAAATTGCTATATCGTTCTATCTGTCACAAGCTTGTCAACGAGAAAGTACCTCGAAAGAACAGGAACAAAACGAAAAATTAAATGTGATATGAGCTTTTAGATAAACTATGAACACTAATTACACTCGAAAATATCTGCCTATGAGAGTCTTGATTGAAGGCAGAGGAGAAGGGGACGACAGAGGCTAAGATGGTTGGATGGCATCACTGATTCGATGGACATGAGTTTGAGCAAGCCCCTGGAGTTGGTGATGGACACGGAAGCCCAGCGTCCTGCAGGCCACGGGGTCCCAAAGAGTCAGACACGACTGAGCCACTGAACTGAACTGAACATACAATCGTTTCTCCAGGTGTTTTGGTTACCCGAGTTTCTATCCTGTGCTAAACTAAGTGACGACAGTGTACTGAAGAGCTGGGTCATTTCCAAATAAATTAAAGTTCTGAAACATTCACGCCTTGAAAGGACCTCCCTTTTACACAGAAACAAAAGAGATTTTTGACTATCCAATAAGAGTGTCTGGCACCATCCTGACATGTGAAACGTAAGAAAGCAATTTTTTTTTGTTTTGTTTGGTTCTGATCTTGGGTGTGTGTGTGTGTGTGTGTGTGTGTGTGTGTGCGCGTGCGTGCGGGGGAGGGGAGGGGCGCTACTATCACTGATAGGTATGTTCACCAATCTGTCGAATGCCAATATAAAAGTCAGTTCTTGGTTGCTGAAGGGAAATGTATGACTTGGTATTAAAAGAAGGTATGTGGCATGAAATCGCATTTTCTGAAGGAAAACGACGTCGTTCTTTCTTCCAGGTGGCAGTTTGAGGATGGGAGAAGCAAAGGAATGGGTACAGAATGGGATCAGGAGGTTGTAGGGAAAGTGGACCCCCAGAAAAGAGTGTTGTGCCTAGCACAAGGTTTCTTGAGAGGTTGAACTGCCTTTGCTAATGGATTTTAAGTTTCTTTACCTCTTCCGTGATCTCTTCTAGGTTGACCTAGAACAGAAATCTTTTGTTAGCTTTGGCTAAGTGGAGAAGTATTGCTTCACGGTGACTTGTGTGATCCTACCTGACTGTTCTAAACCCTTTTGATATCTATGCACTGCTGCTGCTGCTGCTGCTGCTGCTGCTGCTGCGAAGTCGTTTCAGTCGTGTCCGAGTCTGTGTGACCCCATGGACGGCAGCCCACCAGGCCCCGCAGTCCCTGGGGTTCTCTAGGCAAGAACACTGGAGTGGGTTGCCATGTCCTCCTCCAATGCATGAAAGTGAAATGTGAAAGTGAAGTCGCTCAGTCGTGCCCGACTCTGAGCGACCCCATGGACTGCAGCCTACCAGGCTCTTCGGTCCATGAGATTTTCCAGGCAAGAGTACTGGAGTGGGGTGCCATTGCCTTCTCCCATATCTATTCACAAGCCTGCCTAAATCATTGACTTCTAGCCACCTTTGGGATGCCAATGACCACCCAGCCTTACCAGGCCACAGAGGAGAGAAAACACTTACCACAGGAGGTCCGGGTAAGGAACAAGGAACTAACAAGCTCCCAGCAACCAGGATTCTGCAGAGGTCAACAAGAGGTCAGCAAGAGATGGGAGACTGCAGTCCAGAGGTCCTAGCAACTTCCAGCGAGCAGCAAAGACCCAGCATAGTCAAAACGAATTCAATGTTACCCAAAACAAATAAATAAACGGACAGAAGTTCTTGGAACACATGACTGAGGCTAGGGGTGAGGCAGTACATGTATGTGCCAGGATACTCTTAAAGTATACTCTTAACGTAGATGAGGAGAACAAGGTAGGAGGAAAACTTACTGTTTGGTTCAGGTCGCTTCGGAGCCTTTTGGGGGAACCGACCTGAAGCCAGAGTCTAGCCGAAATACACAGGCTTTGAACATCGCTGAAGACCAACATTTCCTAAGGAAAAAACGCATTGCTTAGCTCAAGGTTTGTCTGGGAAATTCTTACACATCAGGAGATGGCTCCGAGGTGGATTTCTACAAAGAACATCCATGCAAAGGACAAGCCTGCACAGCTCTGTGCACATCTGCCCCCTCCCCCCCTCACAGCCAGCAGCATTTCCAAGTGACCTCCTAAGGCCTTCGCCAAACTACAGGGGCACCTCTGGGCTTCCTGTTTCCCTCATTTTTCGGAATCTTTTCTAAAAAAAAAGAAAAACAAAAAGCAAATTAAAAAAAAAAAAAAAACCCGCACATTTCTTCGTACAATGCCACAGTGGAAGGAACACAGGCCTTCAATATTAAGACCTAAATTTGCAAAAAACTTGGAGCTTGGTTTTTTGTTTTGTTTGGTTTTGTTTTGTTTGAATCAAACCACCACATCATTTAAAATTTTTACACGTTCTAATTATTCGGTTCCAAAACACCAAACTTGTACTGCACACGGTCCCCATGGAAAGGCCCCCTCAGCAGGACAGCCACAGATGCTGCCATGAAAGGGCAGCAGGGTGCCCTCCTCCCTTGTTTGCTGCCTGGGCGGCCACCGGGTTTTGAAACCCATGCACCCTACTAAGTTTCTAGGGTGCAATTCGTGGACCCTTCCCTTTCCCATCCCAGCAGGTGGTCAAGGGCCCGCTGGCCTCCAAAGTGCCAGAAGCAGGGCTGGGCCAGCCGGCCAGAGTTCAGGGTTCTGGCCCTTGGACTTGCAGCGGACACTCGGCTGCTTGGGAAAACCGCGCGGCTCTGACCTTTCAGCAAAGGGGTGGAGCGGTCAAGGCCTTGAGCCCAAAGGCGAGGCCTTTCTGCGACCGCCAGGTTGTGCCAACAGAGGGCGGACTACGTGGTTCCCTGCTCCACGCAGTCCCAGTTCCCTGACCTGTGGTCCGCACCCCTCCGCCGCGCCCACTGGATGCCGACCCTTGGGGACCCAGGAGCGCACGCAGTGGGCGTTCCCAGCCGCCACGGCGACCCCCGAGAGGACAACGGGGAAGCCCTCCCCCACCCCCGCCAGGAGCCGACCCCCGCCCCGCGCCGCCCCGCCCCTGCCATGCTCCCGGTGCCTTCCCAGCCGCAGTGGGGATCCCCGGAGCACAACTGGGACCGCCCCCCATCCCCGCCACGACCCGGTTCCCGACCCGCGCCGCCCGGCTTCGCCCCGCCCCGGGCGCGCTCCCGGTGCGCTGCCCACCTTCACCACGGGCTCCCGGTGAGCCCCGCCCCCACGCCCGGTTCCAGGAGAGCCTCTGGGACCTCGCTCCCGCCGCCCGGTGAAACGGGAGGACAATCCATCCAGCCCACAGAGGCAATCCAAGCTGTCTAGAATTCAGGGATCAAACGAGGGCTACGGAAAGGAAAGACGACCTGACCTAGGAGGGCCATGATATTCTATAGAACCGGACAAAGTTGGTTTCCAAGGAAACTTGATTCCTTGGAACCCGGAAAGCTGGTTCTTTTCATATG
>NW_027223717.1:282611-463305 GCF_029378745.1 Bos indicus
GGGGACCGGGAAATCGGGGTCCTTCGGAATGTGGAACCACCCACGAGGCCACGTCTGGAATGTCGTCGTGAGACCGGCCTCATCCTGAGGTGCGACCGGAAGGTCGGGAACCCCTTCCAGACAAAGCAGGGGAGTCGACCCTCCTGTCCAGATCAGGAGGGTAGAAGGGGCTCAGAGGAAGTGGTGCGGGAAAACCTCGGTGTTCCTCTTGAGGGAGACCGGGATGTCGGGGCACTTTGTGGGTCGCATCAAGGGTGCCAAGTACCGTTTCGACCTCCAATACCTAACGTGGGACTTCTCCTGAGACACTGTAGCGGGAAAGGGCTTCATCTTGCGATGACGGGGGAACCACGTGGATTTTCTCGAGTTGCAGCGGGATTCTCGAGTTACGACGGGGAATTCAGGATGCCTCTTGTGTTGGCCCAGGGAAGTCCAATCTTCCATTCGAGTTGCGAAGGAAAGCTGGGGATTGCTCTCGAGTGACTGCAGGGCCAATAGACCTCATCTAGGCTTGTGTCCAGAAGCCAATGTTCCTCTCCAGGGGCGAAAGGGATCTCGGGGTTGCATTCCAGACGCACCCGGGGAGACAGGCATCCATCTCGAGTGGAAGCAAAGAACCCCGCTCTGCTCTCGAGTCGCGACGGGTATCTCTTGGAGCTCACTGGGTGGACTAAAGGGAGTCAAGCCTCCTGAGGCGTTTGGAGAGAGGTCGAGAGACTGGTCTCTAGGCCATACAGGAGACGAAGGCCCTCAAGTCGCGATGACGGGGGAGGCTCGGGGTTGTTCTCGAGCGGCGGCCCCAGTGTGCGGTTTCTCGCGAGGTACGACGGCGAGGTCAGTGAGCCTCTCGTGGGGCGGCAAGGAAGTCGGGTCTCCATGCGAATGGCGAGGGGGAGCGCGTCTTTACTCTCAAGTCATAGTAGGGGAATCTGGCCTCGAGACGTGTTGAAGAAGGTCTCTCGAGGTCTTTCTCGGGTTGAGGCAGGACACCCTGGGGTCCCTCGACTTGTGCAGGTGACCTCAGGGGGCTTCTCATGGTGGCTCTGAGAAGTCAGGGAAACTGGAGGTGGGAGGGGCCTCTCGGCACTCCACTGGGTTTGGTGCATTGGAAGAGGGCCTCATCTCCAGTTGAGGCAGGAACCTCAGGGTTCCTCTGACTTCAGACTCCGATCGCAAGGTCCCTGCAGACTTGGGACAGGAGAGTCAGGCCTCGTCTTGGGTTGAGGCATGGAACTCCGCTTGCCTCTCGAGGTGTTCCCGGGGAGACAGGCCACTTGTCGAGCGGTATTTGGAACCTGGGGGTCTTTTCCCGACGATGCACGGGCGAGTCACTGCCCCTTCGTGTTGACTTCATTCACAGGGTGGAGTTCGAAGAGGTGTCCGGGCATCGGGTTCTTATCAAGAGGGGACCGGGAAATCGGGGTCCTTCGGAATGTGGAACCACCCACGAGGCCACGTCTGGAATGTCGTCGTGAGACCGGCCTCATCCTGAGGTGCGACCGGAAGGTCGGGAACCCCTTCCAGACAAAGCAGGGGAGTCGACCCTCCTGTCCAGATCAGGAGGGTAGAAGAGGCTCCGAGGAAGTGTTGCCGGAAAACTTCGGTGTTCCTCTCGAGGGAGACCGGGATGTCGGGGCACTTTGTGGGTCGCATCAAGGGTGACAAGTACCGTTTCGAACTCCAATTCCTAAAGTGGGACTTCTCCTGAGACGCTGTAGCGGCACAGGGCTACATCTTGCGATGACGGGGGAACCACGTGGTTTTTCTCGAGGTGTAGCAGGATTCTCGAATTACGACGGGGAATTCAGGATGCCTCTTGTGTAGGCCCAGGGAAGTCCAATCTTCCATTCGAGTTGCGAAGGAAAGCTGGGGATTTCTCTCGAGTGACTGCAGGGCCAATAGACCTCATCTAGGCTTGTGTCCAGAAGCCAGTGTTCCTCTCCAGGGGCGACAGGGATCTCGGGGTTGCATTCCAGACACACCCGGGGAGACAGGCCTCCATCTCGAGTGGAAGCAAAGAACCCCGCTCTGCTCTCGAGTCGCGACGGGTATCTCTTGGAGCTCACTGGGTGGACTAAAGCGAGTCAAGCCTCCTGAGGCGTTTGGAGAGAGGTCGCGAGATTGGTCTCTAGGCCATGCAGGAGACGAAGGCCCTCATCTCGCGATGCCGGGGGAGTCTTGGGGTTGTTCTCGAGCGGCGGCCCCAGTGTGCGCTTTCTCACGAGGTACGACGGCGAGGTCAGTGAGCCTCTCGTGGGGCGCCAGGGAAGTCGGGTCTCCATGCGAGTGGCGAGGGCGAGCGCCTCATTGCTCTCGAGCCATGGTAGGGTGCCGGGGACCAGCCCCGGCTGATCCAGGGTATTCGAAGGAGAGACGGCGTAGGCGAAGATCAGGAAACCACTGCTTAATTAAATGTTAATTAAGGATATAAAGAGTAATAGAATGAGGATAGCTCAGTGAGGAAATTCAGTGGAGAAAAGAGGCTGAATAATTCAGCCAGAAGGTAAGAGAAAGAACGACATGGTGAGACCAAGTTTCGGTGAACAAGGCCCGCACTTTATTTTTCAAAGTAGTTTTTATACCTTAAGTTATGCATAGAGGATAATGGGGGAAGGGGTCGAGTCTTGCAGCAAACCAGGCTTTCTTCCTGCAAACTTATCATATGCAAAAGCTTAGGTGATTTGCATCATCTTCTGGCCCGGAGGCCTGTTAACATTTTAAGACCTTTTCTTCAGAAAACTTATTTTTCTCTAAAGGTGGTTGGTCAGGAGCCACCCTCCAAAAAAGCATTAGATAAAGTTGCATTCCTACAGAGCAAAGGTGTGGTGGGCTATAACAAGAAAAAGAATTAACTCAAGGGTCCCAGGTTACAAACATTAAAGCTACTACTTACACCAATTATATTAATCAATACACTGCCAGGGACACAGCAGGTAAGGGATATGGAAACTTAGCAGCAAACAATGGCCCAACAAGTGAAAAACCATTCACCAATACAATTTCTAATCAATCTTGTAACTACTCAAAAGAATCTGTGTTTAGACAGTTTAGAACATCTCCTGCCTCTCACAGTTGGGAGGCTCTGAACAATCCCATGTGGCCGGAAAAACCTATTCAGGCAGGCTAGAGGATTTCCAAAGGAGTTTGTAGGTTAAACACTGTCACACCCAGGAATTATTAACTGGAACTGTAAGCTAACTCTTTTTTCAGAGAGAGGTAGTGGGGGAGAGCCCCCCGTAAAGTCAGAGGTTTAGGTGAAAGCACAAGCAGAAAGTAGGCAGACTCTGGTTTTGGGGGTATATGCTCGAGAATTTCCAGGGGGACTCCTGAAGCTCGATCCCGCCTTTGCGTATGCCGAGCCTCCTTCCTCATGACCTTTGTCATGGGCGGAGTTCCTCACTGGCTCCCAGCAGTGATAGAATTCCAGTGGAGCTATTCCAGATCCTGAAAGATGATGCTGTGGAAAGTGCTGCACTCAATATGCAATATGCAATATGCACTCAATATGCAATATGCCGGCTCACGGCAGTAGGGGAATCTGGCCTCGAGACGTGTTGAAGAAGGTCTCTCGAGGTCTTTCTCGGGTTGAGGCAGGACACCCTGGGGTCCCTCGACTTGTGCAGGTGACCTCAGGGGGCTTCTCATGGTGGCTCTGAGAAGTCAGGGAAACTGGAGGTGGGAGGGGCCTCTCGGCACTCCACTGGGTTTGGTGCATTGGAAGAGGGCCTCATCTCCAGTTGAGGCAGGAACCTCAGGGTTCCTCTGACTTCAGACTCCGATCGCAAGGTCCCTGCAGACTTGGGACAGGAGAGTCAGGCCTCGTCTTGGGTTGAGGCATGGAACTCCGCTTGCCTCTCGAGGTGTTCCCGGGGAGACAGGCCACTTGTCGAGCGGTATTTGGAACCTGGGGGTCTTTTCCCGACGATGCACGGGCGAGTCACTGCCCCTTCGTGTTGACTTCATTCACAGGGTGGAGTTCGAAGAGGTGTCCGGGCATCGGGTTCTTATCAAGAGGGGACCGGGAAATCGGGGTCCTTCGGAATGTGGAACCACCCACGAGGCCACGTCTGGAATGTCGTCGTGAGACCGGCCTCATCCTGAGGTGCGACCGGAAGGTCGGGAACCCCTTCCAGACAAAGCAGGGGAGTCGACCCTCCTGTCCAGATCAGGAGGGTAGAAGAGGCTCAGAGGAAGTGTTGCCGGAAAACTTCGGTGTTCCTCTCGAGGGAGACCGGGATGTCGGGGCACTTTGTGGGTCGCATCAAGGGTGACAAGTACCGTTTCGAACTCCAATTCCTAAAGTGGGACTTCTCCTGAGACGCTGTAGCGGCACAGGGCTACATCTTGCGATGACGGGGGAACCACGTGGTTTTTCTCGAGGTGTAGCAGGATTCTCGAATTACGACGGGGAATTCAGGATGCCTCTTGTGTAGGCCCAGGGAAGTCCAATCTTCCATTCGAGTTGCGAAGGAAAGCTGGGGATTTCTCTCGAGTGACTGCAGGGCCAATAGACCTCATCTAGGCTTGTGTCCAGAAGCCAGTGTTCCTCTCCAGGGGCGACAGGGATCTCGGGGTTGCATTCCAGACACACCCGGGGAGACAGGCCTCCATCTCGAGTGGAAGCAAAGAACCCCGCTCTGCTCTCGAGTCGCGACGGGTATCTCTTGGAGCTCACTGGGTGGACTAAAGCGAGTCAAGCCTCCTGAGGCGTTTGGAGAGAGGTCGCGAGATTGGTCTCTAGGCCATGCAGGAGACGAAGGCCCTCATCTCGCGATGACGGGGGAGTCTTGGGGTTGTTCTCGAGCGGCGGCCCCAGTGTGCGCTTTCTCACGAGGTACGACGGCGAGGTCAGTGAGCCTCTCGTGGGGCGCCAGGGAAGTCGGGTCTCCATGCGAGTGGCGAGGGCGAGCGCGTCATTGCTCTCGAGCCATGGTAGGGTGCCGGGGACCAGCCCCGGCTGATCCAGGGTATTCGAAGGAGAGACGGCGTAGGCGAAGATCAGGAAACCACTGCTTAATTAAATGTTAATTAAGGATATAAAGAGTAATAGAATGAGGATAGCTCAGTGAGGAAATTCAGTGGAGAAAAGAGGCTGAATAATTCAGCCAGAAGGTAAGAGAAAGAACGACATGGTGAGACCAAGTTTCGGTGAACAAGGCCCGCACTTTATTTTTCAAAGTAGTTTTTATACCTTAAGTTATGCATAGAGGATAATGGGGGAAGGGGTCGAGTCTTGCAGCAAACCAGGCTTTCTTCCTGCAAACTTATCATATGCAAAAGCTTAGGTGATTTGCATCATCTTCTGGCCCGGAGGCCTGTTAACATTTTAAGACCTTTTCTTCAGAAAACTTATTTTTCTCTAAAGGTGGTTGGTCAGGAGCCACCCTCCAAAAAAGCATTAGATAAAGTTGCATTCCTACAGAGCAAAGGTGTGGTGGGCTATAACAAGAAAAAGAATTAACTCAAGGGTCCCAGGTTACAAACATTAAAGCTACTACTTACACCAATTATATTAATCAATACACTGCCAGGGACACAGCAGGTAAGGGATATGGAAACTTAGCAGCAAACAATGGCCCAACAAGTGAAAAACCATTCACCAATACAATTTCTAATCAATCTTGTAACTACTCAAAAGAATCTGTGTTTAGACAGTTTAGAACATCTCCTGCCTCTCACAGTTGGGAGGCTCTGAACAATCCCATGTGGCCGGAAAAAACCATTCAGGCAGGCTAGAGGATTTCCAAAGGAGTTTGTAGGTTAAACACTGTCACACCCAGGAATTATTAACTGGAACTGTAAGCTAACTCTTTTTTCAGAGAGAGGTAGTGGGGGAGAGCCCCCCGTAAAGTCAGAGGTTTAGGTGAAAGCACAAGCAGAAAGTAGGCAGACTCTGGTTTTGGGGGTATATGCTCGAGAATTTCCAGGGGGACTCCTGAAGCTCGATCCCGCCTTTGCGTATGCCGAGCCTCCTTCCTCATGACCTTTGTCATGGGCGGAGTTCCTCACTGGCTCCCAGCAGTGATAGAATTCCAGTGGAGCTATTCCAGATCCTGAAAGATGATGCTGTGGAAAGTGCTGCACTCAATATGCAATATGCAATATGCACTCAATATGCAATATGCCGGCTCACGGCAGTAGGGGAATCTGGCCTCGAGACGTGTTGAAGAAGGTCTCTCGAGGTCTTTCTCGGGTTGAGGCAGGACACCCTGGGGTCCCTCGACTTGTGCAGGTGACCTCAGGGGGCTTCTCATGGTGGCTCTGAGAAGTCAGGGAAACTGGAGGTGGGAGGGGCCTCTCGGCACTCCACTGGGTTTGGTGCATTGGAAGAGGGCCTCATCTCCAGTTGAGGCAGGAACCTCAGGGTTCCTCTGACTTCAGACTCCGATCGCAAGGTCCCTGCAGACTTGGGACAGGAGAGTCAGGCCTCGTCTTGGGTTGAGGCATGGAACTCCGCTTGCCTCTCGAGGTGTTCCCGGGGAGACAGGCCACTTGTCGAGCGGTATTTGGAACCTGGGGGTCTTTTCCCGACGATGCACGGGCGAGTCACTGCCCCTTCGTGTTGACTTCATTCACAGGGTGGAGTTCGAAGAGGTGTCCGGGCATCGGGTTCTTATCAAGAGGGGACCGGGAAATCGGGGTCCTTCGGAATGTGGAACCACCCACGAGGCCACGTCTGGAATGTCGTCGTGAGACCGGCCTCATCCTGAGGTGCGACCGGAAGGTCGGGAACCCCTTCCAGACAAAGCAGGGGAGTCGACCCTCCTGTCCAGATCAGGAGGGTAGAAGAGGCTCAGAGGAAGTGTTGCCGGAAAACTTCGGTGTTCCTCTTGAGGGAGACCGGGATGTCGGGGCACTTTGTGGGTCGCATCAAGGGTGACAAGTACCGTTTCGAACTCCAATTCCTAAAGTGGGACTTCTCCTGAGACGCTGTAGCGGCACAGGGCTACATCTTGCGATGACGGGGGAACCACGTGGTTTTTCTCGAGGTGTAGCAGGATTCTCGAATTACGACGGGGAATTCAGGATGCCTCTTGTGTAGGCCCAGGGAAGTCCAATCTTCCATTCGAGTTGCGAAGGAAAGCTGGGGATTTCTCTCGAGTGACTGCAGGGCCAATAGACCTCATCTAGGCTTGTGTCCAGAAGCCAGTGTTCCTCTCCAGGGGCGACAGGGATCTCGGGGTTGCATTCCAGACACACCCGGGGAGACAGGCCTCCATCTCGAGTGGAAGCAAAGAACCCCGCTCTGCTCTCGAGTCGCGACGGGTATCTCTTGGAGCTCACTGGGTGGACTAAAGCGAGTCAAGCCTCCTGAGGCGTTTGGAGAGAGGTCGCGAGATTGGTCTCTAGGCCATGCAGGAGACGAAGGCCCTCATCTCGCGATGACGGGGGAGTCTTGGGGTTGTTCTCGAGCGGCGGCCCCAGTGTGCGCTTTCTCACGAGGTACGACGGCGAGGTCAGTGAGCCTCTCGTGGGGCGCCAGGGAAGTCGGGTCTCCATGCGAGTGGCGAGGGCGAGCGCGTCATTGCTCTCGAGCCATGGTAGGGTGCCGGGGACCAGCCCCGGCTGATCCAGGGTATTCGAAGGAGAGACGGCGTAGGCGAAGATCAGGAAACCACTGCTTAATTAAATGTTAATTAAGGATATAAAGAGTAATAGAATGAGGATAGCTCAGTGAGGAAATTCAGTGGAGAAAAGAGGCTGAATAATTCAGCCAGAAGGTAAGAGAAAGAACGACATGGTGAGACCAAGTTTCGGTGAACAAGGCCCGCACTTTATTTTTCAAAGTAGTTTTTATACCTTAAGTTATGCATAGAGGATAATGGGGGAAGGGGTCGAGTCTTGCAGCAAACCAGGCTTTCTTCCTGCAAACTTATCATATGCAAAAGCTTAGGTGATTTGCATCATCTTCTGGCCCGGAGGCCTGTTAACATTTTAAGACCTTTTCTTCAGAAAACTTATTTTTCTCTAAAGGTGGTTGGTCAGGAGCCACCCTCCAAAAAAGCATTAGATAAAGTTGCATTCCTACAGAGCAAAGGTGTGGTGGGCTATAACAAGAAAAAGAATTAACTCAAGGGTCCCAGGTTACAAACATTAAAGCTACTACTTACACCAATTATATTAATCAATACACTGCCAGGGACACAGCAGGTAAGGGATATGGAAACTTAGCAGCAAACAATGGCCCAACAAGTGAAAAACCATTCACCAATACAATTTCTAATCAATCTTGTAACTACTCAAAAGAATCTGTGTTTAGACAGTTTAGAACATCTCCTGCCTCTCACAGTTGGGAGGCTCTGAACAATCCCATGTGGCCGGAAAAACCTATTCAGGCAGGCTAGAGGATTTCCAAAGGAGTTTGTAGGTTAAACACTGTCACACCCAGGAATTATTAACTGGAACTGTAAGCTAACTCTTTTTTCAGAGAGAGGTAGTGGGGGAGAGCCCCCCGTAAAGTCAGAGGTTTAGGTGAAAGCACAAGCAGAAAGTAGGCAGACTCTGGTTTTGGGGGTATATGCTCGAGAATTTCCAGGGGGACTCCTGAAGCTCGATCCCGCCTTTGCGTATGCCGAGCCTCCTTCCTCATGACCTTTGTCATGGGCGGAGTTCCTCACTGGCTCCCAGCAGTGATAGAATTCCAGTGGAGCTATTCCAGATCCTGAAAGATGATGCTGTGGAAAGTGCTGCACTCAATATGCAATATGCAATATGCACTCAATATGCAATATGCCGGCTCACGGCAGTAGGGGAATCTGGCCTCGAGACGTGTTGAAGAAGGTCTCTCGAGGTCTTTCTCGGGTTGAGGCAGGACACCCTGGGGTCCCTCGACTTGTGCAGGTGACCTCAGGGGGCTTCTCATGGTGGCTCTGAGAAGTCAGGGAAACTGGAGGTGGGAGGGGCCTCTCGGCACTCCACTGGGTTTGGTGCATTGGAAGAGGGCCTCATCTCCAGTTGAGGCAGGAACCTCAGGGTTCCTCTGACTTCAGACTCCGATCGCAAGGTCCCTGCAGACTTGGGACAGGAGAGTCAGGCCTCGTCTTGGGTTGAGGCATGGAACTCCGCTTGCCTCTCGAGGTGTTCCCGGGGAGACAGGCCACTTGTCGAGCGGTATTTGGAACCTGGGGGTCTTTTCCCGACGATGCACGGGCGAGTCACTGCCCCTTCGTGTTGACTTCATTCACAGGGTGGAGTTCGAAGAGGTGTCCGGGCATCGGGTTCTTATCAAGAGGGGACCGGGAAATCGGGGTCCTTCGGAATGTGGAACCACCCACGAGGCCACGTCTGGAATGTCGTCGTGAGACCGGCCTCATCCTGAGGTGCGACCGGAAGGTCGGGAACCCCTTCCAGACAAAGCAGGGGAGTCGACCCTCCTGTCCAGATCAGGAGGGTAGAAGGGGCTCAGAGGAAGTGGTGCGGGAAAACCTCGGTGTTCCTCTTGAGGGAGACCGGGATGTCGGGGCACTTTGTGGGTCGCATCAAGGGTGCCAAGTACCGTTTCGACCTCCAATACCTAACGTGGGACTTCTCCTGAGACACTGTAGCGGGAAAGGGCTTCATCTTGCGATGACGGGGGAACCACGTGGATTTTCTCGAGTTGCAGCGGGATTCTCGAGTTACGACGGGGAATTCAGGATGCCTCTTGTGTTGGCCCAGGGAAGTCCAATCTTCCATTCGAGTTGCGAAGGAAAGCTGGGGATTGCTCTCGAGTGACTGCAGGGCCAATAGACCTCATCTAGGCTTGTGTCCAGAAGCCAATGTTCCTCTCCAGGGGCGAAAGGGATCTCGGGGTTGCATTCCAGACGCACCCGGGGAGACAGGCATCCATCTCGAGTGGAAGCAAAGAACCCCGCTCTGCTCTCGAGTCGCGACGGGTATCTCTTGGAGCTCACTGGGTGGACTAAAGGGAGTCAAGCCTCCTGAGGCGTTTGGAGAGAGGTCGAGAGACTGGTCTCTAGGCCATACAGGAGACGAAGGCCCTCAAGTCGCGATGACGGGGGAGGCTCGGGGTTGTTCTCGAGCGGCGGCCCCAGTGTGCGGTTTCTCGCGAGGTACGACGGCGAGGTCAGTGAGCCTCTCGTGGGGCGGCAAGGAAGTCGGGTCTCCATGCGAATGGCGAGGGGGAGCGCGTCTTTACTCTCAAGTCATAGTAGGGGAATCTGGCCTCGAGACGTGTTGAAGAAGGTCTCTCGAGGTCTTTCTCGGGTTGAGGCAGGACACCCTGGGGTCCCTCGACTTGTGCAGGTGACCTCAGGGGGCTTCTCATGGTGGCTCTGAGAAGTCAGGGAAACTGGAGGTGGGAGGGGCCTCTCGGCACTCCACTGGGTTTGGTGCATTGGAAGAGGGCCTCATCTCCAGTTGAGGCAGGAACCTCAGGGTTCCTCTGACTTCAGACTCCGATCGCAAGGTCCCTGCAGACTTGGGACAGGAGAGTCAGGCCTCGTCTTGGGTTGAGGCATGGAACTCCGCTTGCCTCTCGAGGTGTTCCCGGGGAGACAGGCCACTTGTCGAGCGGTATTTGGAACCTGGGGGTCTTTTCCCGACGATGCACGGGCGAGTCACTGCCCCTTCGTGTTGACTTCATTCACAGGGTGGAGTTCGAAGAGGTGTCCGGGCATCGGGTTCTTATCAAGAGGGGACCGGGAAATCGGGGTCCTTCGGAATGTGGAACCACCCACGAGGCCACGTCTGGAATGTCGTCGTGAGACCGGCCTCATCCTGAGGTGCGACCGGAAGGTCGGGAACCCCTTCCAGACAAAGCAGGGGAGTCGACCCTCCTGTCCAGATCAGGAGGGTAGAAGGGGCTCAGAGGAAGTGGTGCGGGAAAACCTCGGTGTTCCTCTTGAGGGAGACCGGGATGTCGGGGCACTTTGTGGGTCGCATCAAGGGTGCCAAGTACCGTTTCGACCTCCAATACCTAACGTGGGACTTCTCCTGAGACACTGTAGCGGGAAAGGGCTTCATCTTGCGATGACGGGGGAACCACGTGGATTTTCTCGAGTTGCAGCGGGATTCTCGAGTTACGACGGGGAATTCAGGATGCCTCTTGTGTTGGCCCAGGGAAGTCCAATCTTCCATTCGAGTTGCGAAGGAAAGCTGGGGATTGCTCTCGAGTGACTGCAGGGCCAATAGACCTCATCTAGGCTTGTGTCCAGAAGCCAATGTTCCTCTCCAGGGGCGAAAGGGATCTCGGGGTTGCATTCCAGACGCACCCGGGGAGACAGGCATCCATCTCGAGTGGAAGCAAAGAACCCCGCTCTGCTCTCGAGTCGCGACGGGTATCTCTTGGAGCTCACTGGGTGGACTAAAGGGAGTCAAGCCTCCTGAGGCGTTTGGAGAGAGGTCGAGAGACTGGTCTCTAGGCCATACAGGAGACGAAGGCCCTCAAGTCGCGATGACGGGGGAGGCTCGGGGTTGTTCTCGAGCGGCGGCCCCAGTGTGCGGTTTCTCGCGAGGTACGACGGCGAGGTCAGTGAGCCTCTCGTGGGGCGGCAAGGAAGTCGGGTCTCCATGCGAATGGCGAGGGGGAGCGCGTCTTTACTCTCAAGTCATAGTAGGGGAATCTGGCCTCGAGACGTGTTGAAGAAGGTCTCTCGAGGTCTTTCTCGGGTTGAGGCAGGACACCCTGGGGTCCCTCGACTTGTGCAGGTGACCTCAGGGGGCTTCTCATGGTGGCTCTGAGAAGTCAGGGAAACTGGAGGTGGGAGGGGCCTCTCGGCACTCCACTGGGTTTGGTGCATTGGAAGAGGGCCTCATCTCCAGTTGAGGCAGGAACCTCAGGGTTCCTCTGACTTCAGACTCCGATCGCAAGGTCCCTGCAGACTTGGGACAGGAGAGTCAGGCCTCGTCTTGGGTTGAGGCATGGAACTCCGCTTGCCTCTCGAGGTGTTCCCGGGGAGACAGGCCACTTGTCGAGCGGTATTTGGAACCTGGGGGTCTTTTCCCGACGATGCACGGGCGAGTCACTGCCCCTTCGTGTTGACTTCATTCACAGGGTGGAGTTCGAAGAGGTGTCCGGGCATCGGGTTCTTATCAAGAGGGGACCGGGAAATCGGGGTCCTTCGGAATGTGGAACCACCCACGAGGCCACGTCTGGAATGTCGTCGTGAGACCGGCCTCATCCTGAGGTGCGACCGGAAGGTCGGGAACCCCTTCCAGACAAAGCAGGGGAGTCGACCCTCCTGTCCAGATCAGGAGGGTAGAAGAGGCTCCGAGGAAGTGTTGCCGGAAAACTTCGGTGTTCCTCTCGAGGGAGACCGGGATGTCGGGGCACTTTGTGGGTCGCATCAAGGGTGACAAGTACCGTTTCGAACTCCAATTCCTAAAGTGGGACTTCTCCTGAGACGCTGTAGCGGCACAGGGCTACATCTTGCGATGACGGGGGAACCACGTGGTTTTTCTCGAGGTGTAGCAGGATTCTCGAATTACGACGGGGAATTCAGGATGCCTCTTGTGTAGGCCCAGGGAAGTCCAATCTTCCATTCGAGTTGCGAAGGAAAGCTGGGGATTTCTCTCGAGTGACTGCAGGGCCAATAGACCTCATCTAGGCTTGTGTCCAGAAGCCAGTGTTCCTCTCCAGGGGCGACAGGGATCTCGGGGTTGCATTCCAGACACACCCGGGGAGACAGGCCTCCATCTCGAGTGGAAGCAAAGAACCCCGCTCTGCTCTCGAGTCGCGACGGGTATCTCTTGGAGCTCACTGGGTGGACTAAAGCGAGTCAAGCCTCCTGAGGCGTTTGGAGAGAGGTCGCGAGATTGGTCTCTAGGCCATGCAGGAGACGAAGGCCCTCATCTCGCGATGCCGGGGGAGTCTTGGGGTTGTTCTCGAGCGGCGGCCCCAGTGTGCGCTTTCTCACGAGGTACGACGGCGAGGTCAGTGAGCCTCTCGTGGGGCGCCAGGGAAGTCGGGTCTCCATGCGAGTGGCGAGGGCGAGCGCCGTCATTGCTCTCGAGCCATGGTAGGGTGCCGGGGACCAGCCCCGGCTGATCCAGGGTATTCGAAGGAGAGACGGCGTAGGCGAAGATCAGGAAACCACTGCTTAATTAAATGTTAATTAAGGATATAAAGAGTAATAGAATGAGGATAGCTCAGTGAGGAAATTCAGTGGAGAAAAGAGGCTGAATAATTCAGCCAGAAGGTAAGAGAAAGAACGACATGGTGAGACCAAGTTTCGGTGAACAAGGCCCGCACTTTATTTTTCAAAGTAGTTTTTATACCTTAAGTTATGCATAGAGGATAATGGGGGAAGGGGTCGAGTCTTGCAGCAAACCAGGCTTTCTTCCTGCAAACTTATCATATGCAAAAGCTTAGGTGATTTGCATCATCTTCTGGCCCGGAGGCCTGTTAACATTTTAAGACCTTTTCTTCAGAAAACTTATTTTTCTCTAAAGGTGGTTGGTCAGGAGCCACCCTCCAAAAAAGCATTAGATAAAGTTGCATTCCTACAGAGCAAAGGTGTGGTGGGCTATAACAAGAAAAAGAATTAACTCAAGGGTCCCAGGTTACAAACATTAAAGCTACTACTTACACCAATTATATTAATCAATACACTGCCAGGGACACAGCAGGTAAGGGATATGGAAACTTAGCAGCAAACAATGGCCCAACAAGTGAAAAACCATTCACCAATACAATTTCTAATCAATCTTGTAACTACTCAAAAGAATCTGTGTTTAGACAGTTTAGAACATCTCCTGCCTCTCACAGTTGGGAGGCTCTGAACAATCCCATGTGGCCGGAAAAACCTATTCAGGCAGGCTAGAGGATTTCCAAAGGAGTTTGTAGGTTAAACACTGTCACACCCAGGAATTATTAACTGGAACTGTAAGCTAACTCTTTTTTCAGAGAGAGGTAGTGGGGGAGAGCCCCCCGTAAAGTCAGAGGTTTAGGTGAAAGCACAAGCAGAAAGTAGGCAGACTCTGGTTTTGGGGGTATATGCTCGAGAATTTCCAGGGGGACTCCTGAAGCTCGATCCCGCCTTTGCGTATGCCGAGCCTCCTTCCTCATGACCTTTGTCATGGGCGGAGTTCCTCACTGGCTCCCAGCAGTGATAGAATTCCAGTGGAGCTATTCCAGATCCTGAAAGATGATGCTGTGGAAAGTGCTGCACTCAATATGCAATATGCAATATGCACTCAATATGCAATATGCCGGCTCACGGCAGTAGGGGAATCTGGCCTCGAGACGTGTTGAAGAAGGTCTCTCGAGGTCTTTCTCGGGTTGAGGCAGGACACCCTGGGGTCCCTCGACTTGTGCAGGTGACCTCAGGGGGCTTCTCATGGTGGCTCTGAGAAGTCAGGGAAACTGGAGGTGGGAGGGGCCTCTCGGCACTCCACTGGGTTTGGTGCATTGGAAGAGGGCCTCATCTCCAGTTGAGGCAGGAACCTCAGGGTTCCTCTGACTTCAGACTCCGATCGCAAGGTCCCTGCAGACTTGGGACAGGAGAGTCAGGCCTCGTCTTGGGTTGAGGCATGGAACTCCGCTTGCCTCTCGAGGTGTTCCCGGGGAGACAGGCCACTTGTCGAGCGGTATTTGGAACCTGGGGGTCTTTTCCCGACGATGCACGGGCGAGTCACTGCCCCTTCGTGTTGACTTCATTCACAGGGTGGAGTTCGAAGAGGTGTCCGGGCATCGGGTTCTTATCAAGAGGGGACCGGGAAATCGGGGTCCTTCGGAATGTGGAACCACCCACGAGGCCACGTCTGGAATGTCGTCGTGAGACCGGCCTCATCCTGAGGTGCGACCGGAAGGTCGGGAACCCCTTCCAGACAAAGCAGGGGAGTCGACCCTCCTGTCCAGATCAGGAGGGTAGAAGAGGCTCCGAGGAAGTGTTGCCGGAAAACTTCGGTGTTCCTCTCGAGGGAGACCGGGATGTCGGGGCACTTTGTGGGTCGCATCAAGGGTGACAAGTACCGTTTCGAACTCCAATTCCTAAAGTGGGACTTCTCCTGAGACGCTGTAGCGGCACAGGGCTACATCTTGCGATGACGGGGGAACCACGTGGTTTTTCTCGAGGTGTAGCAGGATTCTCGAATTACGACGGGGAATTCAGGATGCCTCTTGTGTAGGCCCAGGGAAGTCCAATCTTCCATTCGAGTTGCGAAGGAAAGCTGGGGATTTCTCTCGAGTGACTGCAGGGCCAATAGACCTCATCTAGGCTTGTGTCCAGAAGCCAGTGTTCCTCTCCAGGGGCGACAGGGATCTCGGGGTTGCATTCCAGACACACCCGGGGAGACAGGCCTCCATCTCGAGTGGAAGCAAAGAACCCCGCTCTGCTCTCGAGTCGCGACGGGTATCTCTTGGAGCTCACTGGGTGGACTAAAGCGAGTCAAGCCTCCTGAGGCGTTTGGAGAGAGGTCGCGAGATTGGTCTCTAGGCCATGCAGGAGACGAAGGCCCTCATCTCGCGATGACGGGGGAGTCTTGGGGTTGTTCTCGAGCGGCGGCCCCAGTGTGCGCTTTCTCACGAGGTACGACGGCGAGGTCAGTGAGCCTCTCGTGGGGCGCCAGGGAAGTCGGGTCTCCATGCGAGTGGCGAGGGCGAGCGCCTCATTGCTCTCGAGCCATGGTAGGGTGCCGGGGACCAGCCCCGGCTGATCCAGGGTAT
Organism: Bos indicus; assembly: GCF_029378745.1. Taxonomy (NCBI): domain Eukaryota; kingdom Metazoa; phylum Chordata; class Mammalia; order Artiodactyla; family Bovidae; genus Bos; species Bos indicus. The sequence goes on from NW_027223717.1 coordinate 298,219, forward strand.
TCGAAGGAGAGACGGCGTAGGCGAAGATCAGGAAACCACTGCTTAATTAAATGTTAATTAAGGATATAAAGAGTAATAGAATGAGGATAGCTCAGTGAGGAAATTCAGTGGAGAAAAGAGGCTGAATAATTCAGCCAGAAGGTAAGAGAAAGAACGACATGGTGAGACCAAGTTTCGGTGAACAAGGCCCGCACTTTATTTTTCAAAGTAGTTTTTATACCTTAAGTTATGCATAGAGGATAATGGGGGAAGGGGTCGAGTCTTGCAGCAAACCAGGCTTTCTTCCTGCAAACTTATCATATGCAAAAGCTTAGGTGATTTGCATCATCTTCTGGCCCGGAGGCCTGTTAACATTTTAAGACCTTTTCTTCAGAAAACTTATTTTTCTCTAAAGGTGGTTGGTCAGGAGCCACCCTCCAAAAAAGCATTAGATAAAGTTGCATTCCTACAGAGCAAAGGTGTGGTGGGCTATAACAAGAAAAAGAATTAACTCAAGGGTCCCAGGTTACAAACATTAAAGCTACTACTTACACCAATTATATTAATCAATACACTGCCAGGGACACAGCAGGTAAGGGATATGGAAACTTAGCAGCAAACAATGGCCCAACAAGTGAAAAACCATTCACCAATACAATTTCTAATCAATCTTGTAACTACTCAAAAGAATCTGTGTTTAGACAGTTTAGAACATCTCCTGCCTCTCACAGTTGGGAGGCTCTGAACAATCCCATGTGGCCGGAAAAACCTATTCAGGCAGGCTAGAGGATTTCCAAAGGAGTTTGTAGGTTAAACACTGTCACACCCAGGAATTATTAACTGGAACTGTAAGCTAACTCTTTTTTCAGAGAGAGGTAGTGGGGGAGAGCCCCCCGTAAAGTCAGAGGTTTAGGTGAAAGCACAAGCAGAAAGTAGGCAGACTCTGGTTTTGGGGGTATATGCTCGAGAATTTCCAGGGGGACTCCTGAAGCTCGATCCCGCCTTTGCGTATGCCGAGCCTCCTTCCTCATGACCTTTGTCATGGGCGGAGTTCCTCACTGGCTCCCAGCAGTGATAGAATTCCAGTGGAGCTATTCCAGATCCTGAAAGATGATGCTGTGGAAAGTGCTGCACTCAATATGCAATATGCAATATGCACTCAATATGCAATATGCCGGCTCACGGCAGTAGGGGAATCTGGCCTCGAGACGTGTTGAAGAAGGTCTCTCGAGGTCTTTCTCGGGTTGAGGCAGGACACCCTGGGGTCCCTCGACTTGTGCAGGTGACCTCAGGGGGCTTCTCATGGTGGCTCTGAGAAGTCAGGGAAACTGGAGGTGGGAGGGGCCTCTCGGCACTCCACTGGGTTTGGTGCATTGGAAGAGGGCCTCATCTCCAGTTGAGGCAGGAACCTCAGGGTTCCTCTGACTTCAGACTCCGATCGCAAGGTCCCTGCAGACTTGGGACAGGAGAGTCAGGCCTCGTCTTGGGTTGAGGCATGGAACTCCGCTTGCCTCTCGAGGTGTTCCCGGGGAGACAGGCCACTTGTCGAGCGGTATTTGGAACCTGGGGGTCTTTTCCCGACGATGCACGGGCGAGTCACTGCCCCTTCGTGTTGACTTCATTCACAGGGTGGAGTTCGAAGAGGTGTCCGGGCATCGGGTTCTTATCAAGAGGGGACCGGGAAATCGGGGTCCTTCGGAATGTGGAACCACCCACGAGGCCACGTCTGGAATGTCGTCGTGAGACCGGCCTCATCCTGAGGTGCGACCGGAAGGTCGGGAACCCCTTCCAGACAAAGCAGGGGAGTCGACCCTCCTGTCCAGATCAGGAGGGTAGAAGGGGCTCAGAGGAAGTGGTGCGGGAAAACCTCGGTGTTCCTCTTGAGGGAGACCGGGATGTCGGGGCACTTTGTGGGTCGCATCAAGGGTGCCAAGTACCGTTTCGACCTCCAATACCTAACGTGGGACTTCTCCTGAGACACTGTAGCGGGAAAGGGCTTCATCTTGCGATGACGGGGGAACCACGTGGATTTTCTCGAGTTGCAGCGGGATTCTCGAGTTACGACGGGGAATTCAGGATGCCTCTTGTGTTGGCCCAGGGAAGTCCAATCTTCCATTCGAGTTGCGAAGGAAAGCTGGGGATTGCTCTCGAGTGACTGCAGGGCCAATAGACCTCATCTAGGCTTGTGTCCAGAAGCCAATGTTCCTCTCCAGGGGCGAAAGGGATCTCGGGGTTGCATTCCAGACGCACCCGGGGAGACAGGCATCCATCTCGAGTGGAAGCAAAGAACCCCGCTCTGCTCTCGAGTCGCGACGGGTATCTCTTGGAGCTCACTGGGTGGACTAAAGGGAGTCAAGCCTCCTGAGGCGTTTGGAGAGAGGTCGAGAGACTGGTCTCTAGGCCATACAGGAGACGAAGGCCCTCAAGTCGCGATGACGGGGGAGGCTCGGGGTTGTTCTCGAGCGGCGGCCCCAGTGTGCGGTTTCTCGCGAGGTACGACGGCGAGGTCAGTGAGCCTCTCGTGGGGCGGCAAGGAAGTCGGGTCTCCATGCGAATGGCGAGGGGGAGCGCGTCTTTACTCTCAAGTCATAGTAGGGGAATCTGGCCTCGAGACGTGTTGAAGAAGGTCTCTCGAGGTCTTTCTCGGGTTGAGGCAGGACACCCTGGGGTCCCTCGACTTGTGCAGGTGACCTCAGGGGGCTTCTCATGGTGGCTCTGAGAAGTCAGGGAAACTGGAGGTGGGAGGGGCCTCTCGGCACTCCACTGGGTTTGGTGCATTGGAAGAGGGCCTCATCTCCAGTTGAGGCAGGAACCTCAGGGTTCCTCTGACTTCAGACTCCGATCGCAAGGTCCCTGCAGACTTGGGACAGGAGAGTCAGGCCTCGTCTTGGGTTGAGGCATGGAACTCCGCTTGCCTCTCGAGGTGTTCCCGGGGAGACAGGCCACTTGTCGAGCGGTATTTGGAACCTGGGGGTCTTTTCCCGACGATGCACGGGCGAGTCACTGCCCCTTCGTGTTGACTTCATTCACAGGGTGGAGTTCGAAGAGGTGTCCGGGCATCGGGTTCTTATCAAGAGGGGACCGGGAAATCGGGGTCCTTCGGAATGTGGAACCACCCACGAGGCCACGTCTGGAATGTCGTCGTGAGACCGGCCTCATCCTGAGGTGCGACCGGAAGGTCGGGAACCCCTTCCAGACAAAGCAGGGGAGTCGACCCTCCTGTCCAGATCAGGAGGGTAGAAGAGGCTCCGAGGAAGTGTTGCCGGAAAACTTCGGTGTTCCTCTCGAGGGAGACCGGGATGTCGGGGCACTTTGTGGGTCGCATCAAGGGTGACAAGTACCGTTTCGAACTCCAATTCCTAAAGTGGGACTTCTCCTGAGACGCTGTAGCGGCACAGGGCTACATCTTGCGATGACGGGGGAACCACGTGGTTTTTCTCGAGGTGTAGCAGGATTCTCGAATTACGACGGGGAATTCAGGATGCCTCTTGTGTAGGCCCAGGGAAGTCCAATCTTCCATTCGAGTTGCGAAGGAAAGCTGGGGATTTCTCTCGAGTGACTGCAGGGCCAATAGACCTCATCTAGGCTTGTGTCCAGAAGCCAGTGTTCCTCTCCAGGGGCGACAGGGATCTCGGGGTTGCATTCCAGACACACCCGGGGAGACAGGCCTCCATCTCGAGTGGAAGCAAAGAACCCCGCTCTGCTCTCGAGTCGCGACGGGTATCTCTTGGAGCTCACTGGGTGGACTAAAGCGAGTCAAGCCTCCTGAGGCGTTTGGAGAGAGGTCGCGAGATTGGTCTCTAGGCCATGCAGGAGACGAAGGCCCTCATCTCGCGATGCCGGGGGAGTCTTGGGGTTGTTCTCGAGCGGCGGCCCCAGTGTGCGCTTTCTCACGAGGTACGACGGCGAGGTCAGTGAGCCTCTCGTGGGGCGCCAGGGAAGTCGGGTCTCCATGCGAGTGGCGAGGGCGAGCGCCTCATTGCTCTCGAGCCATGGTAGGGTGCCGGGGACCAGCCCCGGCTGATCCAGGGTATTCGAAGGAGAGACGGCGTAGGCGAAGATCAGGAAACCACTGCTTAATTAAATGTTAATTAAGGATATAAAGAGTAATAGAATGAGGATAGCTCAGTGAGGAAATTCAGTGGAGAAAAGAGGCTGAATAATTCAGCCAGAAGGTAAGAGAAAGAACGACATGGTGAGACCAAGTTTCGGTGAACAAGGCCCGCACTTTATTTTTCAAAGTAGTTTTTATACCTTAAGTTATGCATAGAGGATAATGGGGGAAGGGGTCGAGTCTTGCAGCAAACCAGGCTTTCTTCCTGCAAACTTATCATATGCAAAAGCTTAGGTGATTTGCATCATCTTCTGGCCCGGAGGCCTGTTAACATTTTAAGACCTTTTCTTCAGAAAACTTATTTTTCTCTAAAGGTGGTTGGTCAGGAGCCACCCTCCAAAAAAGCATTAGATAAAGTTGCATTCCTACAGAGCAAAGGTGTGGTGGGCTATAACAAGAAAAAGAATTAACTCAAGGGTCCCAGGTTACAAACATTAAAGCTACTACTTACACCAATTATATTAATCAATACACTGCCAGGGACACAGCAGGTAAGGGATATGGAAACTTAGCAGCAAACAATGGCCCAACAAGTGAAAAACCATTCACCAATACAATTTCTAATCAATCTTGTAACTACTCAAAAGAATCTGTGTTTAGACAGTTTAGAACATCTCCTGCCTCTCACAGTTGGGAGGCTCTGAACAATCCCATGTGGCCGGAAAAACCTATTCAGGCAGGCTAGAGGATTTCCAAAGGAGTTTGTAGGTTAAACACTGTCACACCCAGGAATTATTAACTGGAACTGTAAGCTAACTCTTTTTTCAGAGAGAGGTAGTGGGGGAGAGCCCCCCGTAAAGTCAGAGGTTTAGGTGAAAGCACAAGCAGAAAGTAGGCAGACTCTGGTTTTGGGGGTATATGCTCGAGAATTTCCAGGGGGACTCCTGAAGCTCGATCCCGCCTTTGCGTATGCCGAGCCTCCTTCCTCATGACCTTTGTCATGGGCGGAGTTCCTCACTGGCTCCCAGCAGTGATAGAATTCCAGTGGAGCTATTCCAGATCCTGAAAGATGATGCTGTGGAAAGTGCTGCACTCAATATGCAATATGCAATATGCACTCAATATGCAATATGCCGGCTCACGGCAGTAGGGGAATCTGGCCTCGAGACGTGTTGAAGAAGGTCTCTCGAGGTCTTTCTCGGGTTGAGGCAGGACACCCTGGGGTCCCTCGACTTGTGCAGGTGACCTCAGGGGGCTTCTCATGGTGGCTCTGAGAAGTCAGGGAAACTGGAGGTGGGAGGGGCCTCTCGGCACTCCACTGGGTTTGGTGCATTGGAAGAGGGCCTCATCTCCAGTTGAGGCAGGAACCTCAGGGTTCCTCTGACTTCAGACTCCGATCGCAAGGTCCCTGCAGACTTGGGACAGGAGAGTCAGGCCTCGTCTTGGGTTGAGGCATGGAACTCCGCTTGCCTCTCGAGGTGTTCCCGGGGAGACAGGCCACTTGTCGAGCGGTATTTGGAACCTGGGGGTCTTTTCCCGACGATGCACGGGCGAGTCACTGCCCCTTCGTGTTGACTTCATTCACAGGGTGGAGTTCGAAGAGGTGTCCGGGCATCGGGTTCTTATCAAGAGGGGACCGGGAAATCGGGGTCCTTCGGAATGTGGAACCACCCACGAGGCCACGTCTGGAATGTCGTCGTGAGACCGGCCTCATCCTGAGGTGCGACCGGAAGGTCGGGAACCCCTTCCAGACAAAGCAGGGGAGTCGACCCTCCTGTCCAGATCAGGAGGGTAGAAGGGGCTCAGAGGAAGTGGTGCGGGAAAACCTCGGTGTTCCTCTTGAGGGAGACCGGGATGTCGGGGCACTTTGTGGGTCGCATCAAGGGTGCCAAGTACCGTTTCGACCTCCAATACCTAACGTGGGACTTCTCCTGAGACACTGTAGCGGGAAAGGGCTTCATCTTGCGATGACGGGGGAACCACGTGGATTTTCTCGAGTTGCAGCGGGATTCTCGAGTTACGACGGGGAATTCAGGATGCCTCTTGTGTTGGCCCAGGGAAGTCCAATCTTCCATTCGAGTTGCGAAGGAAAGCTGGGGATTGCTCTCGAGTGACTGCAGGGCCAATAGACCTCATCTAGGCTTGTGTCCAGAAGCCAATGTTCCTCTCCAGGGGCGAAAGGGATCTCGGGGTTGCATTCCAGACGCACCCGGGGAGACAGGCATCCATCTCGAGTGGAAGCAAAGAACCCCGCTCTGCTCTCGAGTCGCGACGGGTATCTCTTGGAGCTCACTGGGTGGACTAAAGGGAGTCAAGCCTCCTGAGGCGTTTGGAGAGAGGTCGAGAGACTGGTCTCTAGGCCATACAGGAGACGAAGGCCCTCAAGTCGCGATGACGGGGGAGGCTCGGGGTTGTTCTCGAGCGGCGGCCCCAGTGTGCGGTTTCTCGCGAGGTACGACGGCGAGGTCAGTGAGCCTCTCGTGGGGCGGCAAGGAAGTCGGGTCTCCATGCGAATGGCGAGGGGGAGCGCGTCTTTACTCTCAAGTCATAGTAGGGGAATCTGGCCTCGAGACGTGTTGAAGAAGGTCTCTCGAGGTCTTTCTCGGGTTGAGGCAGGACACCCTGGGGTCCCTCGACTTGTGCAGGTGACCTCAGGGGGCTTCTCATGGTGGCTCTGAGAAGTCAGGGAAACTGGAGGTGGGAGGGGCCTCTCGGCACTCCACTGGGTTTGGTGCATTGGAAGAGGGCCTCATCTCCAGTTGAGGCAGGAACCTCAGGGTTCCTCTGACTTCAGACTCCGATCGCAAGGTCCCTGCAGACTTGGGACAGGAGAGTCAGGCCTCGTCTTGGGTTGAGGCATGGAACTCCGCTTGCCTCTCGAGGTGTTCCCGGGGAGACAGGCCACTTGTCGAGCGGTATTTGGAACCTGGGGGTCTTTTCCCGACGATGCACGGGCGAGTCACTGCCCCTTCGTGTTGACTTCATTCACAGGGTGGAGTTCGAAGAGGTGTCCGGGCATCGGGTTCTTATCAAGAGGGGACCGGGAAATCGGGGTCCTTCGGAATGTGGAACCACCCACGAGGCCACGTCTGGAATGTCGTCGTGAGACCGGCCTCATCCTGAGGTGCGACCGGAAGGTCGGGAACCCCTTCCAGACAAAGCAGGGGAGTCGACCCTCCTGTCCAGATCAGGAGGGTAGAAGAGGCTCCGAGGAAGTGTTGCCGGAAAACTTCGGTGTTCCTCTCGAGGGAGACCGGGATGTCGGGGCACTTTGTGGGTCGCATCAAGGGTGACAAGTACCGTTTCGAACTCCAATTCCTAAAGTGGGACTTCTCCTGAGACGCTGTAGCGGCACAGGGCTACATCTTGCGATGACGGGGGAACCACGTGGTTTTTCTCGAGGTGTAGCAGGATTCTCGAATTACGACGGGGAATTCAGGATGCCTCTTGTGTAGGCCCAGGGAAGTCCAATCTTCCATTCGAGTTGCGAAGGAAAGCTGGGGATTTCTCTCGAGTGACTGCAGGGCCAATAGACCTCATCTAGGCTTGTGTCCAGAAGCCAGTGTTCCTCTCCAGGGGCGACAGGGATCTCGGGGTTGCATTCCAGACACACCCGGGGAGACAGGCCTCCATCTCGAGTGGAAGCAAAGAACCCCGCTCTGCTCTCGAGTCGCGACGGGTATCTCTTGGAGCTCACTGGGTGGACTAAAGCGAGTCAAGCCTCCTGAGGCGTTTGGAGAGAGGTCGCGAGATTGGTCTCTAGGCCATGCAGGAGACGAAGGCCCTCATCTCGCGATGCCGGGGGAGTCTTGGGGTTGTTCTCGAGCGGCGGCCCCAGTGTGCGCTTTCTCACGAGGTACGACGGCGAGGTCAGTGAGCCTCTCGTGGGGCGCCAGGGAAGTCGGGTCTCCATGCGAGTGGCGAGGGCGAGCGCGTCATTGCTCTCGAGCCATGGTAGGGTGCCGGGGACCAGCCCCGGCTGATCCAGGGTATTCGAAGGAGAGACGGCGTAGGCGAAGATCAGGAAACCACTGCTTAATTAAATGTTAATTAAGGATATAAAGAGTAATAGAATGAGGATAGCTCAGTGAGGAAATTCAGTGGAGAAAAGAGGCTGAATAATTCAGCCAGAAGGTAAGAGAAAGAACGACATGGTGAGACCAAGTTTCGGTGAACAAGGCCCGCACTTTATTTTTCAAAGTAGTTTTTATACCTTAAGTTATGCATAGAGGATAATGGGGGAAGGGGTCGAGTCTTGCAGCAAACCAGGCTTTCTTCCTGCAAACTTATCATATGCAAAAGCTTAGGTGATTTGCATCATCTTCTGGCCCGGAGGCCTGTTAACATTTTAAGACCTTTTCTTCAGAAAACTTATTTTTCTCTAAAGGTGGTTGGTCAGGAGCCACCCTCCAAAAAAGCATTAGATAAAGTTGCATTCCTACAGAGCAAAGGTGTGGTGGGCTATAACAAGAAAAAGAATTAACTCAAGGGTCCCAGGTTACAAACATTAAAGCTACTACTTACACCAATTATATTAATCAATACACTGCCAGGGACACAGCAGGTAAGGGATATGGAAACTTAGCAGCAAACAATGGCCCAACAAGTGAAAAACCATTCACCAATACAATTTCTAATCAATCTTGTAACTACTCAAAAGAATCTGTGTTTAGACAGTTTAGAACATCTCCTGCCTCTCACAGTTGGGAGGCTCTGAACAATCCCATGTGGCCGGAAAAACCTATTCAGGCAGGCTAGAGGATTTCCAAAGGAGTTTGTAGGTTAAACACTGTCACACCCAGGAATTATTAACTGGAACTGTAAGCTAACTCTTTTTTCAGAGAGAGGTAGTGGGGGAGAGCCCCCCGTAAAGTCAGAGGTTTAGGTGAAAGCACAAGCAGAAAGTAGGCAGACTCTGGTTTTGGGGGTATATGCTCGAGAATTTCCAGGGGGACTCCTGAAGCTCGATCCCGCCTTTGCGTATGCCGAGCCTCCTTCCTCATGACCTTTGTCATGGGCGGAGTTCCTCACTGGCTCCCAGCAGTGATAGAATTCCAGTGGAGCTATTCCAGATCCTGAAAGATGATGCTGTGGAAAGTGCTGCACTCAATATGCAATATGCAATATGCACTCAATATGCAATATGCCGGCTCACGGCAGTAGGGGAATCTGGCCTCGAGACGTGTTGAAGAAGGTCTCTCGAGGTCTTTCTCGGGTTGAGGCAGGACACCCTGGGGTCCCTCGACTTGTGCAGGTGACCTCAGGGGGCTTCTCATGGTGGCTCTGAGAAGTCAGGGAAACTGGAGGTGGGAGGGGCCTCTCGGCACTCCACTGGGTTTGGTGCATTGGAAGAGGGCCTCATCTCCAGTTGAGGCAGGAACCTCAGGGTTCCTCTGACTTCAGACTCCGATCGCAAGGTCCCTGCAGACTTGGGACAGGAGAGTCAGGCCTCGTCTTGGGTTGAGGCATGGAACTCCGCTTGCCTCTCGAGGTGTTCCCGGGGAGACAGGCCACTTGTCGAGCGGTATTTGGAACCTGGGGGTCTTTTCCCGACGATGCACGGGCGAGTCACTGCCCCTTCGTGTTGACTTCATTCACAGGGTGGAGTTCGAAGAGGTGTCCGGGCATCGGGTTCTTATCAAGAGGGGACCGGGAAATCGGGGTCCTTCGGAATGTGGAACCACCCACGAGGCCACGTCTGGAATGTCGTCGTGAGACCGGCCTCATCCTGAGGTGCGACCGGAAGGTCGGGAACCCCTTCCAGACAAAGCAGGGGAGTCGACCCTCCTGTCCAGATCAGGAGGGTAGAAGAGGCTCCGAGGAAGTGTTGCCGGAAAACTTCGGTGTTCCTCTCGAGGGAGACCGGGATGTCGGGGCACTTTGTGGGTCGCATCAAGGGTGACAAGTACCGTTTCGAACTCCAATTCCTAAAGTGGGACTTCTCCTGAGACGCTGTAGCGGCACAGGGCTACATCTTGCGATGACGGGGGAACCACGTGGTTTTTCTCGAGGTGTAGCAGGATTCTCGAATTACGACGGGGAATTCAGGATGCCTCTTGTGTAGGCCCAGGGAAGTCCAATCTTCCATTCGAGTTGCGAAGGAAAGCTGGGGATTTCTCTCGAGTGACTGCAGGGCCAATAGACCTCATCTAGGCTTGTGTCCAGAAGCCAGTGTTCCTCTCCAGGGGCGACAGGGATCTCGGGGTTGCATTCCAGACACACCCGGGGAGACAGGCCTCCATCTCGAGTGGAAGCAAAGAACCCCGCTCTGCTCTCGAGTCGCGACGGGTATCTCTTGGAGCTCACTGGGTGGACTAAAGCGAGTCAAGCCTCCTGAGGCGTTTGGAGAGAGGTCGCGAGATTGGTCTCTAGGCCATGCAGGAGACGAAGGCCCTCATCTCGCGATGCCGGGGGAGTCTTGGGGTTGTTCTCGAGCGGCGGCCCCAGTGTGCGCTTTCTCACGAGGTACGACGGCGAGGTCAGTGAGCCTCTCGTGGGGCGCCAGGGAAGTCGGGTCTCCATGCGAGTGGCGAGGGCGAGCGCCTCATTGCTCTCGAGCCATGGTAGGGTGCCGGGGACCAGCCCCGGCTGATCCAGGGTATTCGAAGGAGAGACGGCGTAGGCGAAGATCAGGAAACCACTGCTTAATTAAATGTTAATTAAGGATATAAAGAGTAATAGAATGAGGATAGCTCAGTGAGGAAATTCAGTGGAGAAAAGAGGCTGAATAATTCAGCCAGAAGGTAAGAGAAAGAACGACATGGTGAGACCAAGTTTCGGTGAACAAGGCCCGCACTTTATTTTTCAAAGTAGTTTTTATACCTTAAGTTATGCATAGAGGATAATGGGGGAAGGGGTCGAGTCTTGCAGCAAACCAGGCTTTCTTCCTGCAAACTTATCATATGCAAAAGCTTAGGTGATTTGCATCATCTTCTGGCCCGGAGGCCTGTTAACATTTTAAGACCTTTTCTTCAGAAAACTTATTTTTCTCTAAAGGTGGTTGGTCAGGAGCCACCCTCCAAAAAAGCATTAGATAAAGTTGCATTCCTACAGAGCAAAGGTGTGGTGGGCTATAACAAGAAAAAGAATTAACTCAAGGGTCCCAGGTTACAAACATTAAAGCTACTACTTACACCAATTATATTAATCAATACACTGCCAGGGACACAGCAGGTAAGGGATATGGAAACTTAGCAGCAAACAATGGCCCAACAAGTGAAAAACCATTCACCAATACAATTTCTAATCAATCTTGTAACTACTCAAAAGAATCTGTGTTTAGACAGTTTAGAACATCTCCTGCCTCTCACAGTTGGGAGGCTCTGAACAATCCCATGTGGCCGGAAAAACCTATTCAGGCAGGCTAGAGGATTTCCAAAGGAGTTTGTAGGTTAAACACTGTCACACCCAGGAATTATTAACTGGAACTGTAAGCTAACTCTTTTTTCAGAGAGAGGTAGTGGGGGAGAGCCCCCCGTAAAGTCAGAGGTTTAGGTGAAAGCACAAGCAGAAAGTAGGCAGACTCTGGTTTTGGGGGTATATGCTCGAGAATTTCCAGGGGGACTCCTGAAGCTCGATCCCGCCTTTGCGTATGCCGAGCCTCCTTCCTCATGACCTTTGTCATGGGCGGAGTTCCTCACTGGCTCCCAGCAGTGATAGAATTCCAGTGGAGCTATTCCAGATCCTGAAAGATGATGCTGTGGAAAGTGCTGCACTCAATATGCAATATGCAATATGCACTCAATATGCAATATGCCGGCTCACGGCAGTAGGGGAATCTGGCCTCGAGACGTGTTGAAGAAGGTCTCTCGAGGTCTTTCTCGGGTTGAGGCAGGACACCCTGGGGTCCCTCGACTTGTGCAGGTGACCTCAGGGGGCTTCTCATGGTGGCTCTGAGAAGTCAGGGAAACTGGAGGTGGGAGGGGCCTCTCGGCACTCCACTGGGTTTGGTGCATTGGAAGAGGGCCTCATCTCCAGTTGAGGCAGGAACCTCAGGGTTCCTCTGACTTCAGACTCCGATCGCAAGGTCCCTGCAGACTTGGGACAGGAGAGTCAGGCCTCGTCTTGGGTTGAGGCATGGAACTCCGCTTGCCTCTCGAGGTGTTCCCGGGGAGACAGGCCACTTGTCGAGCGGTATTTGGAACCTGGGGGTCTTTTCCCGACGATGCACGGGCGAGTCACTGCCCCTTCGTGTTGACTTCATTCACAGGGTGGAGTTCGAAGAGGTGTCCGGGCATCGGGTTCTTATCAAGAGGGGACCGGGAAATCGGGGTCCTTCGGAATGTGGAACCACCCACGAGGCCACGTCTGGAATGTCGTCGTGAGACCGGCCTCATCCTGAGGTGCGACCGGAAGGTCGGGAACCCCTTCCAGACAAAGCAGGGGAGTCGACCCTCCTGTCCAGATCAGGAGGGTAGAAGGGGCTCAGAGGAAGTGGTGCGGGAAAACCTCGGTGTTCCTCTTGAGGGAGACCGGGATGTCGGGGCACTTTGTGGGTCGCATCAAGGGTGCCAAGTACCGTTTCGACCTCCAATACCTAACGTGGGACTTCTCCTGAGACACTGTAGCGGGAAAGGGCTTCATCTTGCGATGACGGGGGAACCACGTGGATTTTCTCGAGTTGCAGCGGGATTCTCGAGTTACGACGGGGAATTCAGGATGCCTCTTGTGTTGGCCCAGGGAAGTCCAATCTTCCATTCGAGTTGCGAAGGAAAGCTGGGGATTGCTCTCGAGTGACTGCAGGGCCAATAGACCTCATCTAGGCTTGTGTCCAGAAGCCAATGTTCCTCTCCAGGGGCGAAAGGGATCTCGGGGTTGCATTCCAGACGCACCCGGGGAGACAGGCATCCATCTCGAGTGGAAGCAAAGAACCCCGCTCTGCTCTCGAGTCGCGACGGGTATCTCTTGGAGCTCACTGGGTGGACTAAAGGGAGTCAAGCCTCCTGAGGCGTTTGGAGAGAGGTCGAGAGACTGGTCTCTAGGCCATACAGGAGACGAAGGCCCTCAAGTCGCGATGACGGGGGAGGCTCGGGGTTGTTCTCGAGCGGCGGCCCCAGTGTGCGGTTTCTCGCGAGGTACGACGGCGAGGTCAGTGAGCCTCTCGTGGGGCGGCAAGGAAGTCGGGTCTCCATGCGAATGGCGAGGGGGAGCGCGTCTTTACTCTCAAGTCATAGTAGGGGAATCTGGCCTCGAGACGTGTTGAAGAAGGTCTCTCGAGGTCTTTCTCGGGTTGAGGCAGGACACCCTGGGGTCCCTCGACTTGTGCAGGTGACCTCAGGGGGCTTCTCATGGTGGCTCTGAGAAGTCAGGGAAACTGGAGGTGGGAGGGGCCTCTCGGCACTCCACTGGGTTTGGTGCATTGGAAGAGGGCCTCATCTCCAGTTGAGGCAGGAACCTCAGGGTTCCTCTGACTTCAGACTCCGATCGCAAGGTCCCTGCAGACTTGGGACAGGAGAGTCAGGCCTCGTCTTGGGTTGAGGCATGGAACTCCGCTTGCCTCTCGAGGTGTTCCCGGGGAGACAGGCCACTTGTCGAGCGGTATTTGGAACCTGGGGGTCTTTTCCCGACGATGCACGGGCGAGTCACTGCCCCTTCGTGTTGACTTCATTCACAGGGTGGAGTTCGAAGAGGTGTCCGGGCATCGGGTTCTTATCAAGAGGGGACCGGGAAATCGGGGTCCTTCGGAATGTGGAACCACCCACGAGGCCACGTCTGGAATGTCGTCGTGAGACCGGCCTCATCCTGAGGTGCGACCGGAAGGTCGGGAACCCCTTCCAGACAAAGCAGGGGAGTCGACCCTCCTGTCCAGATCAGGAGGGTAGAAGAGGCTCCGAGGAAGTGTTGCCGGAAAACTTCGGTGTTCCTCTCGAGGGAGACCGGGATGTCGGGGCACTTTGTGGGTCGCATCAAGGGTGACAAGTACCGTTTCGAACTCCAATTCCTAAAGTGGGACTTCTCCTGAGACGCTGTAGCGGCACAGGGCTACATCTTGCGATGACGGGGGAACCACGTGGTTTTTCTCGAGGTGTAGCAGGATTCTCGAATTACGACGGGGAATTCAGGATGCCTCTTGTGTAGGCCCAGGGAAGTCCAATCTTCCATTCGAGTTGCGAAGGAAAGCTGGGGATTTCTCTCGAGTGACTGCAGGGCCAATAGACCTCATCTAGGCTTGTGTCCAGAAGCCAGTGTTCCTCTCCAGGGGCGACAGGGATCTCGGGGTTGCATTCCAGACACACCCGGGGAGACAGGCCTCCATCTCGAGTGGAAGCAAAGAACCCCGCTCTGCTCTCGAGTCGCGACGGGTATCTCTTGGAGCTCACTGGGTGGACTAAAGCGAGTCAAGCCTCCTGAGGCGTTTGGAGAGAGGTCGCGAGATTGGTCTCTAGGCCATGCAGGAGACGAAGGCCCTCATCTCGCGATGCCGGGGGAGTCTTGGGGTTGTTCTCGAGCGGCGGCCCCAGTGTGCGCTTTCTCACGAGGTACGACGGCGAGGTCAGTGAGCCTCTCGTGGGGCGCCAGGGAAGTCGGGTCTCCATGCGAGTGGCGAGGGCGAGCGCCTCATTGCTCTCGAGCCATGGTAGGGTGCCGGGGACCAGCCCCGGCTGATCCAGGGTATTCGAAGGAGAGACGGCGTAGGCGAAGATCAGGAAACCACTGCTTAATTAAATGTTAATTAAGGATATAAAGAGTAATAGAATGAGGATAGCTCAGTGAGGAAATTCAGTGGAGAAAAGAGGCTGAATAATTCAGCCAGAAGGTAAGAGAAAGAACGACATGGTGAGACCAAGTTTCGGTGAACAAGGCCCGCACTTTATTTTTCAAAGTAGTTTTTATACCTTAAGTTATGCATAGAGGATAATGGGGGAAGGGGTCGAGTCTTGCAGCAAACCAGGCTTTCTTCCTGCAAACTTATCATATGCAAAAGCTTAGGTGATTTGCATCATCTTCTGGCCCGGAGGCCTGTTAACATTTTAAGACCTTTTCTTCAGAAAACTTATTTTTCTCTAAAGGTGGTTGGTCAGGAGCCACCCTCCAAAAAAGCATTAGATAAAGTTGCATTCCTACAGAGCAAAGGTGTGGTGGGCTATAACAAGAAAAAGAATTAACTCAAGGGTCCCAGGTTACAAACATTAAAGCTACTACTTACACCAATTATATTAATCAATACACTGCCAGGGACACAGCAGGTAAGGGATATGGAAACTTAGCAGCAAACAATGGCCCAACAAGTGAAAAACCATTCACCAATACAATTTCTAATCAATCTTGTAACTACTCAAAAGAATCTGTGTTTAGACAGTTTAGAACATCTCCTGCCTCTCACAGTTGGGAGGCTCTGAACGATCCCATGTGGCCGGAAAAACCTATTCAGGCAGGCTAGAGGATTTCCAAAGGAGTTTGTAGGTTAAACACTGTCACACCCAGGAATTATTAACTGGAACTGTAAGCTAACTCTTTTTTCAGAGAGAGGTAGTGGGGGAGAGCCCCCCGTAAAGTCAGAGGTTTAGGTGAAAGCACAAGCAGAAAGTAGGCAGACTCTGGTTTTGGGGGTATATGCTCGAGAATTTCCAGGGGGACTCCTGAAGCTCGATCCCGCCTTTGCGTATGCCGAGCCTCCTTCCTCATGACCTTTGTCATGGGCGGAGTTCCTCACTGGCTCCCAGCAGTGATAGAATTCCAGTGGAGCTATTCCAGATCCTGAAAGATGATGCTGTGGAAAGTGCTGCACTCAATATGCAATATGCAATATGCACTCAATATGCAATATGCCGGCTCACGGCAGTAGGGGAATCTGGCCTCGAGACGTGTTGAAGAAGGTCTCTCGAGGTCTTTCTCGGGTTGAGGCAGGACACCCTGGGGTCCCTCGACTTGTGCAGGTGACCTCAGGGGGCTTCTCATGGTGGCTCTGAGAAGTCAGGGAAACTGGAGGTGGGAGGGGCCTCTCGGCACTCCACTGGGTTTGGTGCATTGGAAGAGGGCCTCATCTCCAGTTGAGGCAGGAACCTCAGGGTTCCTCTGACTTCAGACTCCGATCGCAAGGTCCCTGCAGACTTGGGACAGGAGAGTCAGGCCTCGTCTTGGGTTGAGGCATGGAACTCCGCTTGCCTCTCGAGGTGTTCCCGGGGAGACAGGCCACTTGTCGAGCGGTATTTGGAACCTGGGGGTCTTTTCCCGACGATGCACGGGCGAGTCACTGCCCCTTCGTGTTGACTTCATTCACAGGGTGGAGTTCGAAGAGGTGTCCGGGCATCGGGTTCTTATCAAGAGGGGACCGGGAAATCGGGGTCCTTCGGAATGTGGAACCACCCACGAGGCCACGTCTGGAATGTCGTCGTGAGACCGGCCTCATCCTGAGGTGCGACCGGAAGGTCGGGAACCCCTTCCAGACAAAGCAGGGGAGTCGACCCTCCTGTCCAGATCAGGAGGGTAGAAGAGGCTCCGAGGAAGTGTTGCCGGAAAACTTCGGTGTTCCTCTCGAGGGAGACCGGGATGTCGGGGCACTTTGTGGGTCGCATCAAGGGTGACAAGTACCGTTTCGAACTCCAATTCCTAAAGTGGGACTTCTCCTGAGACGCTGTAGCGGCACAGGGCTACATCTTGCGATGACGGGGGAACCACGTGGTTTTTCTCGAGGTGTAGCAGGATTCTCGAATTACGACGGGGAATTCAGGATGCCTCTTGTGTAGGCCCAGGGAAGTCCAATCTTCCATTCGAGTTGCGAAGGAAAGCTGGGGATTTCTCTCGAGTGACTGCAGGGCCAATAGACCTCATCTAGGCTTGTGTCCAGAAGCCAGTGTTCCTCTCCAGGGGCGACAGGGATCTCGGGGTTGCATTCCAGACACACCCGGGGAGACAGGCCTCCATCTCGAGTGGAAGCAAAGAACCCCGCTCTGCTCTCGAGTCGCGACGGGTATCTCTTGGAGCTCACTGGGTGGACTAAAGCGAGTCAAGCCTCCTGAGGCGTTTGGAGAGAGGTCGCGAGATTGGTCTCTAGGCCATGCAGGAGACGAAGGCCCTCATCTCGCGATGCCGGGGGAGTCTTGGGGTTGTTCTCGAGCGGCGGCCCCAGTGTGCGCTTTCTCACGAGGTACGACGGCGAGGTCAGTGAGCCTCTCGTGGGGCGCCAGGGAAGTCGGGTCTCCATGCGAGTGGCGAGGGCGAGCGCGTCATTGCTCTCGAGCCATGGTAGGGTGCCGGGGACCAGCCCCGGCTGATCCAGGGTATTCGAAGGAGAGACGGCGTAGGCGAAGATCAGGAAACCACTGCTTAATTAAATGTTAATTAAGGATATAAAGAGTAATAGAATGAGGATAGCTCAGTGAGGAAATTCAGTGGAGAAAAGAGGCTGAATAATTCAGCCAGAAGGTAAGAGAAAGAACGACATGGTGAGACCAAGTTTCGGTGAACAAGGCCCGCACTTTATTTTTCAAAGTAGTTTTTATACCTTAAGTTATGCATAGAGGATAATGGGGGAAGGGGTCGAGTCTTGCAGCAAACCAGGCTTTCTTCCTGCAAACTTATCATATGCAAAAGCTTAGGTGATTTGCATCATCTTCTGGCCCGGAGGCCTGTTAACATTTTAAGACCTTTTCTTCAGAAAACTTATTTTTCTCTAAAGGTGGTTGGTCAGGAGCCACCCTCCAAAAAAGCATTAGATAAAGTTGCATTCCTACAGAGCAAAGGTGTGGTGGGCTATAACAAGAAAAAGAATTAACTCAAGGGTCCCAGGTTACAAACATTAAAGCTACTACTTACACCAATTATATTAATCAATACACTGCCAGGGACACAGCAGGTAAGGGATATGGAAACTTAGCAGCAAACAATGGCCCAACAAGTGAAAAACCATTCACCAATACAATTTCTAATCAATCTTGTAACTACTCAAAAGAATCTGTGTTTAGACAGTTTAGAACATCTCCTGCCTCTCACAGTTGGGAGGCTCTGAACGATCCCATGTGGCCGGAAAAACCTATTCAGGCAGGCTAGAGGATTTCCAAAGGAGTTTGTAGGTTAAACACTGTCACACCCAGGAATTATTAACTGGAACTGTAAGCTAACTCTTTTTTCAGAGAGAGGTAGTGGGGGAGAGCCCCCCGTAAAGTCAGAGGTTTAGGTGAAAGCACAAGCAGAAAGTAGGCAGACTCTGGTTTTGGGGGTATATGCTCGAGAATTTCCAGGGGGACTCCTGAAGCTCGATCCCGCCTTTGCGTATGCCGAGCCTCCTTCCTCATGACCTTTGTCATGGGCGGAGTTCCTCACTGGCTCCCAGCAGTGATAGAATTCCAGTGGAGCTATTCCAGATCCTGAAAGATGATGCTGTGGAAAGTGCTGCACTCAATATGCAATATGCAATATGCACTCAATATGCAATATGCCGGCTCACGGCAGTAGGGGAATCTGGCCTCGAGACGTGTTGAAGAAGGTCTCTCGAGGTCTTTCTCGGGTTGAGGCAGGACACCCTGGGGTCCCTCGACTTGTGCAGGTGACCTCAGGGGGCTTCTCATGGTGGCTCTGAGAAGTCAGGGAAACTGGAGGTGGGAGGGGCCTCTCGGCACTCCACTGGGTTTGGTGCATTGGAAGAGGGCCTCATCTCCAGTTGAGGCAGGAACCTCAGGGTTCCTCTGACTTCAGACTCCGATCGCAAGGTCCCTGCAGACTTGGGACAGGAGAGTCAGGCCTCGTCTTGGGTTGAGGCATGGAACTCCGCTTGCCTCTCGAGGTGTTCCCGGGGAGACAGGCCACTTGTCGAGCGGTATTTGGAACCTGGGGGTCTTTTCCCGACGATGCACGGGCGAGTCACTGCCCCTTCGTGTTGACTTCATTCACAGGGTGGAGTTCGAAGAGGTGTCCGGGCATCGGGTTCTTATCAAGAGGGGACCGGGAAATCGGGGTCCTTCGGAATGTGGAACCACCCACGAGGCCACGTCTGGAATGTCGTCGTGAGACCGGCCTCATCCTGAGGTGCGACCGGAAGGTCGGGAACCCCTTCCAGACAAAGCAGGGGAGTCGACCCTCCTGTCCAGATCAGGAGGGTAGAAGGGGCTCAGAGGAAGTGGTGCGGGAAAACCTCGGTGTTCCTCTTGAGGGAGACCGGGATGTCGGGGCACTTTGTGGGTCGCATCAAGGGTGCCAAGTACCGTTTCGACCTCCAATACCTAACGTGGGACTTCTCCTGAGACACTGTAGCGGGAAAGGGCTTCATCTTGCGATGACGGGGGAACCACGTGGATTTTCTCGAGTTGCAGCGGGATTCTCGAGTTACGACGGGGAATTCAGGATGCCTCTTGTGTTGGCCCAGGGAAGTCCAATCTTCCATTCGAGTTGCGAAGGAAAGCTGGGGATTGCTCTCGAGTGACTGCAGGGCCAATAGACCTCATCTAGGCTTGTGTCCAGAAGCCAATGTTCCTCTCCAGGGGCGAAAGGGATCTCGGGGTTGCATTCCAGACGCACCCGGGGAGACAGGCATCCATCTCGAGTGGAAGCAAAGAACCCCGCTCTGCTCTCGAGTCGCGACGGGTATCTCTTGGAGCTCACTGGGTGGACTAAAGGGAGTCAAGCCTCCTGAGGCGTTTGGAGAGAGGTCGAGAGACTGGTCTCTAGGCCATACAGGAGACGAAGGCCCTCAAGTCGCGATGACGGGGGAGGCTCGGGGTTGTTCTCGAGCGGCGGCCCCAGTGTGCGGTTTCTCGCGAGGTACGACGGCGAGGTCAGTGAGCCTCTCGTGGGGCGGCAAGGAAGTCGGGTCTCCATGCGAATGGCGAGGGGGAGCGCGTCTTTACTCTCAAGTCATAGTAGGGGAATCTGGCCTCGAGACGTGTTGAAGAAGGTCTCTCGAGGTCTTTCTCGGGTTGAGGCAGGACACCCTGGGGTCCCTCGACTTGTGCAGGTGACCTCAGGGGGCTTCTCATGGTGGCTCTGAGAAGTCAGGGAAACTGGAGGTGGGAGGGGCCTCTCGGCACTCCACTGGGTTTGGTGCATTGGAAGAGGGCCTCATCTCCAGTTGAGGCAGGAACCTCAGGGTTCCTCTGACTTCAGACTCCGATCGCAAGGTCCCTGCAGACTTGGGACAGGAGAGTCAGGCCTCGTCTTGGGTTGAGGCATGGAACTCCGCTTGCCTCTCGAGGTGTTCCCGGGGAGACAGGCCACTTGTCGAGCGGTATTTGGAACCTGGGGGTCTTTTCCCGACGATGCACGGGCGAGTCACTGCCCCTTCGTGTTGACTTCATTCACAGGGTGGAGTTCGAAGAGGTGTCCGGGCATCGGGTTCTTATCAAGAGGGGACCGGGAAATCGGGGTCCTTCGGAATGTGGAACCACCCACGAGGCCACGTCTGGAATGTCGTCGTGAGACCGGCCTCATCCTGAGGTGCGACCGGAAGGTCGGGAACCCCTTCCAGACAAAGCAGGGGAGTCGACCCTCCTGTCCAGATCAGGAGGGTAGAAGAGGCTCCGAGGAAGTGTTGCCGGAAAACTTCGGTGTTCCTCTCGAGGGAGACCGGGATGTCGGGGCACTTTGTGGGTCGCATCAAGGGTGACAAGTACCGTTTCGAACTCCAATTCCTAAAGTGGGACTTCTCCTGAGACGCTGTAGCGGCACAGGGCTACATCTTGCGATGACGGGGGAACCACGTGGTTTTTCTCGAGGTGTAGCAGGATTCTCGAATTACGACGGGGAATTCAGGATGCCTCTTGTGTAGGCCCAGGGAAGTCCAATCTTCCATTCGAGTTGCGAAGGAAAGCTGGGGATTTCTCTCGAGTGACTGCAGGGCCAATAGACCTCATCTAGGCTTGTGTCCAGAAGCCAGTGTTCCTCTCCAGGGGCGACAGGGATCTCGGGGTTGCATTCCAGACACACCCGGGGAGACAGGCCTCCATCTCGAGTGGAAGCAAAGAACCCCGCTCTGCTCTCGAGTCGCGACGGGTATCTCTTGGAGCTCACTGGGTGGACTAAAGCGAGTCAAGCCTCCTGAGGCGTTTGGAGAGAGGTCGCGAGATTGGTCTCTAGGCCATGCAGGAGACGAAGGCCCTCATCTCGCGATGCCGGGGGAGTCTTGGGGTTGTTCTCGAGCGGCGGCCCCAGTGTGCGCTTTCTCACGAGGTACGACGGCGAGGTCAGTGAGCCTCTCGTGGGGCGCCAGGGAAGTCGGGTCTCCATGCGAGTGGCGAGGGCGAGCGCCTCATTGCTCTCGAGCCATGGTAGGGTGCCGGGGACCAGCCCCGGCTGATCCAGGGTATTCGAAGGAGAGACGGCGTAGGCGAAGATCAGGAAACCACTGCTTAATTAAATGTTAATTAAGGATATAAAGAGTAATAGAATGAGGATAGCTCAGTGAGGAAATTCAGTGGAGAAAAGAGGCTGAATAATTCAGCCAGAAGGTAAGAGAAAGAACGACATGGTGAGACCAAGTTTCGGTGAACAAGGCCCGCACTTTATTTTTCAAAGTAGTTTTTATACCTTAAGTTATGCATAGAGGATAATGGGGGAAGGGGTCGAGTCTTGCAGCAAACCAGGCTTTCTTCCTGCAAACTTATCATATGCAAAAGCTTAGGTGATTTGCATCATCTTCTGGCCCGGAGGCCTGTTAACATTTTAAGACCTTTTCTTCAGAAAACTTATTTTTCTCTAAAGGTGGTTGGTCAGGAGCCACCCTCCAAAAAAGCATTAGATAAAGTTGCATTCCTACAGAGCAAAGGTGTGGTGGGCTATAACAAGAAAAAGAATTAACTCAAGGGTCCCAGGTTACAAACATTAAAGCTACTACTTACACCAATTATATTAATCAATACACTGCCAGGGACACAGCAGGTAAGGGATATGGAAACTTAGCAGCAAACAATGGCCCAACAAGTGAAAAACCATTCACCAATACAATTTCTAATCAATCTTGTAACTACTCAAAAGAATCTGTGTTTAGACAGTTTAGAACATCTCCTGCCTCTCACAGTTGGGAGGCTCTGAACGATCCCATGTGGCCGGAAAAACCTATTCAGGCAGGCTAGAGGATTTCCAAAGGAGTTTGTAGGTTAAACACTGTCACACCCAGGAATTATTAACTGGAACTGTAAGCTAACTCTTTTTTCAGAGAGAGGTAGTGGGGGAGAGCCCCCCGTAAAGTCAGAGGTTTAGGTGAAAGCACAAGCAGAAAGTAGGCAGACTCTGGTTTTGGGGGTATATGCTCGAGAATTTCCAGGGGGACTCCTGAAGCTCGATCCCGCCTTTGCGTATGCCGAGCCTCCTTCCTCATGACCTTTGTCATGGGCGGAGTTCCTCACTGGCTCCCAGCAGTGATAGAATTCCAGTGGAGCTATTCCAGATCCTGAAAGATGATGCTGTGGAAAGTGCTGCACTCAATATGCAATATGCAATATGCACTCAATATGCAATATGCCGGCTCACGGCAGTAGGGGAATCTGGCCTCGAGACGTGTTGAAGAAGGTCTCTCGAGGTCTTTCTCGGGTTGAGGCAGGACACCCTGGGGTCCCTCGACTTGTGCAGGTGACCTCAGGGGGCTTCTCATGGTGGCTCTGAGAAGTCAGGGAAACTGGAGGTGGGAGGGGCCTCTCGGCACTCCACTGGGTTTGGTGCATTGGAAGAGGGCCTCATCTCCAGTTGAGGCAGGAACCTCAGGGTTCCTCTGACTTCAGACTCCGATCGCAAGGTCCCTGCAGACTTGGGACAGGAGAGTCAGGCCTCGTCTTGGGTTGAGGCATGGAACTCCGCTTGCCTCTCGAGGTGTTCCCGGGGAGACAGGCCACTTGTCGAGCGGTATTTGGAACCTGGGGGTCTTTTCCCGACGATGCACGGGCGAGTCACTGCCCCTTCGTGTTGACTTCATTCACAGGGTGGAGTTCGAAGAGGTGTCCGGGCATCGGGTTCTTATCAAGAGGGGACCGGGAAATCGGGGTCCTTCGGAATGTGGAACCACCCACGAGGCCACGTCTGGAATGTCGTCGTGAGACCGGCCTCATCCTGAGGTGCGACCGGAAGGTCGGGAACCCCTTCCAGACAAAGCAGGGGAGTCGACCCTCCTGTCCAGATCAGGAGGGTAGAAGGGGCTCAGAGGAAGTGGTGCGGGAAAACCTCGGTGTTCCTCTTGAGGGAGACCGGGATGTCGGGGCACTTTGTGGGTCGCATCAAGGGTGCCAAGTACCGTTTCGACCTCCAATACCTAACGTGGGACTTCTCCTGAGACACTGTAGCGGGAAAGGGCTTCATCTTGCGATGACGGGGGAACCACGTGGATTTTCTCGAGTTGCAGCGGGATTCTCGAGTTACGACGGGGAATTCAGGATGCCTCTTGTGTTGGCCCAGGGAAGTCCAATCTTCCATTCGAGTTGCGAAGGAAAGCTGGGGATTGCTCTCGAGTGACTGCAGGGCCAATAGACCTCATCTAGGCTTGTGTCCAGAAGCCAATGTTCCTCTCCAGGGGCGAAAGGGATCTCGGGGTTGCATTCCAGACGCACCCGGGGAGACAGGCATCCATCTCGAGTGGAAGCAAAGAACCCCGCTCTGCTCTCGAGTCGCGACGGGTATCTCTTGGAGCTCACTGGGTGGACTAAAGGGAGTCAAGCCTCCTGAGGCGTTTGGAGAGAGGTCGAGAGACTGGTCTCTAGGCCATACAGGAGACGAAGGCCCTCAAGTCGCGATGACGGGGGAGGCTCGGGGTTGTTCTCGAGCGGCGGCCCCAGTGTGCGGTTTCTCGCGAGGTACGACGGCGAGGTCAGTGAGCCTCTCGTGGGGCGGCAAGGAAGTCGGGTCTCCATGCGAATGGCGAGGGGGAGCGCGTCTTTACTCTCAAGTCATAGTAGGGGAATCTGGCCTCGAGACGTGTTGAAGAAGGTCTCTCGAGGTCTTTCTCGGGTTGAGGCAGGACACCCTGGGGTCCCTCGACTTGTGCAGGTGACCTCAGGGGGCTTCTCATGGTGGCTCTGAGAAGTCAGGGAAACTGGAGGTGGGAGGGGCCTCTCGGCACTCCACTGGGTTTGGTGCATTGGAAGAGGGCCTCATCTCCAGTTGAGGCAGGAACCTCAGGGTTCCTCTGACTTCAGACTCCGATCGCAAGGTCCCTGCAGACTTGGGACAGGAGAGTCAGGCCTCGTCTTGGGTTGAGGCATGGAACTCCGCTTGCCTCTCGAGGTGTTCCCGGGGAGACAGGCCACTTGTCGAGCGGTATTTGGAACCTGGGGGTCTTTTCCCGACGATGCACGGGCGAGTCACTGCCCCTTCGTGTTGACTTCATTCACAGGGTGGAGTTCGAAGAGGTGTCCGGGCATCGGGTTCTTATCAAGAGGGGACCGGGAAATCGGGGTCCTTCGGAATGTGGAACCACCCACGAGGCCACGTCTGGAATGTCGTCGTGAGACCGGCCTCATCCTGAGGTGCGACCGGAAGGTCGGGAACCCCTTCCAGACAAAGCAGGGGAGTCGACCCTCCTGTCCAGATCAGGAGGGTAGAAGAGGCTCCGAGGAAGTGTTGCCGGAAAACTTCGGTGTTCCTCTCGAGGGAGACCGGGATGTCGGGGCACTTTGTGGGTCGCATCAAGGGTGACAAGTACCGTTTCGAACTCCAATTCCTAAAGTGGGACTTCTCCTGAGACGCTGTAGCGGCACAGGGCTACATCTTGCGATGACGGGGGAACCACGTGGTTTTTCTCGAGGTGTAGCAGGATTCTCGAATTACGACGGGGAATTCAGGATGCCTCTTGTGTAGGCCCAGGGAAGTCCAATCTTCCATTCGAGTTGCGAAGGAAAGCTGGGGATTTCTCTCGAGTGACTGCAGGGCCAATAGACCTCATCTAGGCTTGTGTCCAGAAGCCAGTGTTCCTCTCCAGGGGCGACAGGGATCTCGGGGTTGCATTCCAGACACACCCGGGGAGACAGGCCTCCATCTCGAGTGGAAGCAAAGAACCCCGCTCTGCTCTCGAGTCGCGACGGGTATCTCTTGGAGCTCACTGGGTGGACTAAAGCGAGTCAAGCCTCCTGAGGCGTTTGGAGAGAGGTCGCGAGATTGGTCTCTAGGCCATGCAGGAGACGAAGGCCCTCATCTCGCGATGCCGGGGGAGTCTTGGGGTTGTTCTCGAGCGGCGGCCCCAGTGTGCGCTTTCTCACGAGGTACGACGGCGAGGTCAGTGAGCCTCTCGTGGGGCGCCAGGGAAGTCGGGTCTCCATGCGAGTGGCGAGGGCGAGCGCGTCATTGCTCTCGAGCCATGGTAGGGTGCCGGGGACCAGCCCCGGCTGATCCAGGGTATTCGAAGGAGAGACGGCGTAGGCGAAGATCAGGAAACCACTGCTTAATTAAATGTTAATTAAGGATATAAAGAGTAATAGAATGAGGATAGCTCAGTGAGGAAATTCAGTGGAGAAAAGAGGCTGAATAATTCAGCCAGAAGGTAAGAGAAAGAACGACATGGTGAGACCAAGTTTCGGTGAACAAGGCCCGCACTTTATTTTTCAAAGTAGTTTTTATACCTTAAGTTATGCATAGAGGATAATGGGGGAAGGGGTCGAGTCTTGCAGCAAACCAGGCTTTCTTCCTGCAAACTTATCATATGCAAAAGCTTAGGTGATTTGCATCATCTTCTGGCCCGGAGGCCTGTTAACATTTTAAGACCTTTTCTTCAGAAAACTTATTTTTCTCTAAAGGTGGTTGGTCAGGAGCCACCCTCCAAAAAAGCATTAGATAAAGTTGCATTCCTACAGAGCAAAGGTGTGGTGGGCTATAACAAGAAAAAGAATTAACTCAAGGGTCCCAGGTTACAAACATTAAAGCTACTACTTACACCAATTATATTAATCAATACACTGCCAGGGACACAGCAGGTAAGGGATATGGAAACTTAGCAGCAAACAATGGCCCAACAAGTGAAAAACCATTCACCAATACAATTTCTAATCAATCTTGTAACTACTCAAAAGAATCTGTGTTTAGACAGTTTAGAACATCTCCTGCCTCTCACAGTTGGGAGGCTCTGAACGATCCCATGTGGCCGGAAAAACCTATTCAGGCAGGCTAGAGGATTTCCAAAGGAGTTTGTAGGTTAAACACTGTCACACCCAGGAATTATTAACTGGAACTGTAAGCTAACTCTTTTTTCAGAGAGAGGTAGTGGGGGAGAGCCCCCCGTAAAGTCAGAGGTTTAGGTGAAAGCACAAGCAGAAAGTAGGCAGACTCTGGTTTTGGGGGTATATGCTCGAGAATTTCCAGGGGGACTCCTGAAGCTCGATCCCGCCTTTGCGTATGCCGAGCCTCCTTCCTCATGACCTTTGTCATGGGCGGAGTTCCTCACTGGCTCCCAGCAGTGATAGAATTCCAGTGGAGCTATTCCAGATCCTGAAAGAGGATGCTGTGGAAAGTGCTGCACTCAATATGCAATATGCAATATGCACTCAATATGCAATATGCCGGCTCACGGCAGTAGGGGAATCTGGCCTCGAGACGTGTTGAAGAAGGTCTCTCGAGGTCTTTCTCGGGTTGAGGCAGGACACCCTGGGGTCCCTCGACTTGTGCAGGTGACCTCAGGGGGCTTCTCATGGTGGCTCTGAGAAGTCAGGGAAACTGGAGGTGGGAGGGGCCTCTCGGCACTCCACTGGGTTTGGTGCATTGGAAGAGGGCCTCATCTCCAGTTGAGGCAGGAACCTCAGGGTTCCTCTGACTTCAGACTCCGATCGCAAGGTCCCTGCAGACTTGGGACAGGAGAGTCAGGCCTCGTCTTGGGTTGAGGCATGGAACTCCGCTTGCCTCTCGAGGTGTTCCCGGGGAGACAGGCCACTTGTCGAGCGGTATTTGGAACCTGGGGGTCTTTTCCCGACGATGCACGGGCGAGTCACTGCCCCTTCGTGTTGACTTCATTCACAGGGTGGAGTTCGAAGAGGTGTCCGGGCATCGGGTTCTTATCAAGAGGGGACCGGGAAATCGGGGTCCTTCGGAATGTGGAACCACCCACGAGGCCACGTCTGGAATGTCGTCGTGAGACCGGCCTCATCCTGAGGTGCGACCGGAAGGTCGGGAACCCCTTCCAGACAAAGCAGGGGAGTCGACCCTCCTGTCCAGATCAGGAGGGTAGAAGAGGCTCCGAGGAAGTGTTGCCGGAAAACTTCGGTGTTCCTCTCGAGGGAGACCGGGATGTCGGGGCACTTTGTGGGTCGCATCAAGGGTGACAAGTACCGTTTCGAAC
The DNA here is from genome assembly GCF_029378745.1 of Bos indicus. Taxonomy (NCBI): domain Eukaryota; kingdom Metazoa; phylum Chordata; class Mammalia; order Artiodactyla; family Bovidae; genus Bos; species Bos indicus. The sequence goes on from NW_027223717.1 coordinate 325,428, forward strand.
TCCAATTCCTAAAGTGGGACTTCTCCTGAGACGCTGTAGCGGCACAGGGCTACATCTTGCGATGACGGGGGAACCACGTGGTTTTTCTCGAGGTGTAGCAGGATTCTCGAATTACGACGGGGAATTCAGGATGCCTCTTGTGTAGGCCCAGGGAAGTCCAATCTTCCATTCGAGTTGCGAAGGAAAGCTGGGGATTTCTCTCGAGTGACTGCAGGGCCAATAGACCTCATCTAGGCTTGTGTCCAGAAGCCAGTGTTCCTCTCCAGGGGCGACAGGGATCTCGGGGTTGCATTCCAGACACACCCGGGGAGACAGGCCTCCATCTCGAGTGGAAGCAAAGAACCCCGCTCTGCTCTCGAGTCGCGACGGGTATCTCTTGGAGCTCACTGGGTGGACTAAAGCGAGTCAAGCCTCCTGAGGCGTTTGGAGAGAGGTCGCGAGATTGGTCTCTAGGCCATGCAGGAGACGAAGGCCCTCATCTCGCGATGCCGGGGGAGTCTTGGGGTTGTTCTCGAGCGGCGGCCCCAGTGTGCGCTTTCTCACGAGGTACGACGGCGAGGTCAGTGAGCCTCTCGTGGGGCGCCAGGGAAGTCGGGTCTCCATGCGAGTGGCGAGGGCGAGCGCGTCATTGCTCTCGAGCCATGGTAGGGTGCCGGGGACCAGCCCCGGCTGATCCAGGGTATTCGAAGGAGAGACGGCGTAGGCGAAGATCAGGAAACCACTGCTTAATTAAATGTTAATTAAGGATATAAAGAGTAATAGAATGAGGATAGCTCAGTGAGGAAATTCAGTGGAGAAAAGAGGCTGAATAATTCAGCCAGAAGGTAAGAGAAAGAACGACATGGTGAGACCAAGTTTCGGTGAACAAGGCCCGCACTTTATTTTTCAAAGTAGTTTTTATACCTTAAGTTATGCATAGAGGATAATGGGGGAAGGGGTCGAGTCTTGCAGCAAACCAGGCTTTCTTCCTGCAAACTTATCATATGCAAAAGCTTAGGTGATTTGCATCATCTTCTGGCCCGGAGGCCTGTTAACATTTTAAGACCTTTTCTTCAGAAAACTTATTTTTCTCTAAAGGTGGTTGGTCAGGAGCCACCCTCCAAAAAAGCATTAGATAAAGTTGCATTCCTACAGAGCAAAGGTGTGGTGGGCTATAACAAGAAAAAGAATTAACTCAAGGGTCCCAGGTTACAAACATTAAAGCTACTACTTACACCAATTATATTAATCAATACACTGCCAGGGACACAGCAGGTAAGGGATATGGAAACTTAGCAGCAAACAATGGCCCAACAAGTGAAAAACCATTCACCAATACAATTTCTAATCAATCTTGTAACTACTCAAAAGAATCTGTGTTTAGACAGTTTAGAACATCTCCTGCCTCTCACAGTTGGGAGGCTCTGAACGATCCCATGTGGCCGGAAAAACCTATTCAGGCAGGCTAGAGGATTTCCAAAGGAGTTTGTAGGTTAAACACTGTCACACCCAGGAATTATTAACTGGAACTGTAAGCTAACTCTTTTTTCAGAGAGAGGTAGTGGGGGAGAGCCCCCCGTAAAGTCAGAGGTTTAGGTGAAAGCACAAGCAGAAAGTAGGCAGACTCTGGTTTTGGGGGTATATGCTCGAGAATTTCCAGGGGGACTCCTGAAGCTCGATCCCGCCTTTGCGTATGCCGAGCCTCCTTCCTCATGACCTTTGTCATGGGCGGAGTTCCTCACTGGCTCCCAGCAGTGATAGAATTCCAGTGGAGCTATTCCAGATCCTGAAAGATGATGCTGTGGAAAGTGCTGCACTCAATATGCAATATGCAATATGCACTCAATATGCAATATGCCGGCTCACGGCAGTAGGGGAATCTGGCCTCGAGACGTGTTGAAGAAGGTCTCTCGAGGTCTTTCTCGGGTTGAGGCAGGACACCCTGGGGTCCCTCGACTTGTGCAGGTGACCTCAGGGGGCTTCTCATGGTGGCTCTGAGAAGTCAGGGAAACTGGAGGTGGGAGGGGCCTCTCGGCACTCCACTGGGTTTGGTGCATTGGAAGAGGGCCTCATCTCCAGTTGAGGCAGGAACCTCAGGGTTCCTCTGACTTCAGACTCCGATCGCAAGGTCCCTGCAGACTTGGGACAGGAGAGTCAGGCCTCGTCTTGGGTTGAGGCATGGAACTCCGCTTGCCTCTCGAGGTGTTCCCGGGGAGACAGGCCACTTGTCGAGCGGTATTTGGAACCTGGGGGTCTTTTCCCGACGATGCACGGGCGAGTCACTGCCCCTTCGTGTTGACTTCATTCACAGGGTGGAGTTCGAAGAGGTGTCCGGGCATCGGGTTCTTATCAAGAGGGGACCGGGAAATCGGGGTCCTTCGGAATGTGGAACCACCCACGAGGCCACGTCTGGAATGTCGTCGTGAGACCGGCCTCATCCTGAGGTGCGACCGGAAGGTCGGGAACCCCTTCCAGACAAAGCAGGGGAGTCGACCCTCCTGTCCAGATCAGGAGGGTAGAAGGGGCTCAGAGGAAGTGGTGCGGGAAAACCTCGGTGTTCCTCTTGAGGGAGACCGGGATGTCGGGGCACTTTGTGGGTCGCATCAAGGGTGCCAAGTACCGTTTCGACCTCCAATACCTAACGTGGGACTTCTCCTGAGACACTGTAGCGGGAAAGGGCTTCATCTTGCGATGACGGGGGAACCACGTGGATTTTCTCGAGTTGCAGCGGGATTCTCGAGTTACGACGGGGAATTCAGGATGCCTCTTGTGTTGGCCCAGGGAAGTCCAATCTTCCATTCGAGTTGCGAAGGAAAGCTGGGGATTGCTCTCGAGTGACTGCAGGGCCAATAGACCTCATCTAGGCTTGTGTCCAGAAGCCAATGTTCCTCTCCAGGGGCGAAAGGGATCTCGGGGTTGCATTCCAGACGCACCCGGGGAGACAGGCATCCATCTCGAGTGGAAGCAAAGAACCCCGCTCTGCTCTCGAGTCGCGACGGGTATCTCTTGGAGCTCACTGGGTGGACTAAAGGGAGTCAAGCCTCCTGAGGCGTTTGGAGAGAGGTCGAGAGACTGGTCTCTAGGCCATACAGGAGACGAAGGCCCTCAAGTCGCGATGACGGGGGAGGCTCGGGGTTGTTCTCGAGCGGCGGCCCCAGTGTGCGGTTTCTCGCGAGGTACGACGGCGAGGTCAGTGAGCCTCTCGTGGGGCGGCAAGGAAGTCGGGTCTCCATGCGAATGGCGAGGGGGAGCGCGTCTTTACTCTCAAGTCATAGTAGGGGAATCTGGCCTCGAGACGTGTTGAAGAAGGTCTCTCGAGGTCTTTCTCGGGTTGAGGCAGGACACCCTGGGGTCCCTCGACTTGTGCAGGTGACCTCAGGGGGCTTCTCATGGTGGCTCTGAGAAGTCAGGGAAACTGGAGGTGGGAGGGGCCTCTCGGCACTCCACTGGGTTTGGTGCATTGGAAGAGGGCCTCATCTCCAGTTGAGGCAGGAACCTCAGGGTTCCTCTGACTTCAGACTCCGATCGCAAGGTCCCTGCAGACTTGGGACAGGAGAGTCAGGCCTCGTCTTGGGTTGAGGCATGGAACTCCGCTTGCCTCTCGAGGTGTTCCCGGGGAGACAGGCCACTTGTCGAGCGGTATTTGGAACCTGGGGGTCTTTTCCCGACGATGCACGGGCGAGTCACTGCCCCTTCGTGTTGACTTCATTCACAGGGTGGAGTTCGAAGAGGTGTCCGGGCATCGGGTTCTTATCAAGAGGGGACCGGGAAATCGGGGTCCTTCGGAATGTGGAACCACCCACGAGGCCACGTCTGGAATGTCGTCGTGAGACCGGCCTCATCCTGAGGTGCGACCGGAAGGTCGGGAACCCCTTCCAGACAAAGCAGGGGAGTCGACCCTCCTGTCCAGATCAGGAGGGTAGAAGAGGCTCCGAGGAAGTGTTGCCGGAAAACTTCGGTGTTCCTCTCGAGGGAGACCGGGATGTCGGGGCACTTTGTGGGTCGCATCAAGGGTGACAAGTACCGTTTCGAACTCCAATTCCTAAAGTGGGACTTCTCCTGAGACGCTGTAGCGGCACAGGGCTACATCTTGCGATGACGGGGGAACCACGTGGTTTTTCTCGAGGTGTAGCAGGATTCTCGAATTACGACGGGGAATTCAGGATGCCTCTTGTGTAGGCCCAGGGAAGTCCAATCTTCCATTCGAGTTGCGAAGGAAAGCTGGGGATTTCTCTCGAGTGACTGCAGGGCCAATAGACCTCATCTAGGCTTGTGTCCAGAAGCCAGTGTTCCTCTCCAGGGGCGACAGGGATCTCGGGGTTGCATTCCAGACACACCCGGGGAGACAGGCCTCCATCTCGAGTGGAAGCAAAGAACCCCGCTCTGCTCTCGAGTCGCGACGGGTATCTCTTGGAGCTCACTGGGTGGACTAAAGCGAGTCAAGCCTCCTGAGGCGTTTGGAGAGAGGTCGCGAGATTGGTCTCTAGGCCATGCAGGAGACGAAGGCCCTCATCTCGCGATGCCGGGGGAGTCTTGGGGTTGTTCTCGAGCGGCGGCCCCAGTGTGCGCTTTCTCACGAGGTACGACGGCGAGGTCAGTGAGCCTCTCGTGGGGCGCCAGGGAAGTCGGGTCTCCATGCGAGTGGCGAGGGCGAGCGCGTCATTGCTCTCGAGCCATGGTAGGGTGCCGGGGACCAGCCCCGGCTGATCCAGGGTATTCGAAGGAGAGACGGCGTAGGCGAAGATCAGGAAACCACTGCTTAATTAAATGTTAATTAAGGATATAAAGAGTAATAGAATGAGGATAGCTCAGTGAGGAAATTCAGTGGAGAAAAGAGGCTGAATAATTCAGCCAGAAGGTAAGAGAAAGAACGACATGGTGAGACCAAGTTTCGGTGAACAAGGCCCGCACTTTATTTTTCAAAGTAGTTTTTATACCTTAAGTTATGCATAGAGGATAATGGGGGAAGGGGTCGAGTCTTGCAGCAAACCAGGCTTTCTTCCTGCAAACTTATCATATGCAAAAGCTTAGGTGATTTGCATCATCTTCTGGCCCGGAGGCCTGTTAACATTTTAAGACCTTTTCTTCAGAAAACTTATTTTTCTCTAAAGGTGGTTGGTCAGGAGCCACCCTCCAAAAAAGCATTAGATAAAGTTGCATTCCTACAGAGCAAAGGTGTGGTGGGCTATAACAAGAAAAAGAATTAACTCAAGGGTCCCAGGTTACAAACATTAAAGCTACTACTTACACCAATTATATTAATCAATACACTGCCAGGGACACAGCAGGTAAGGGATATGGAAACTTAGCAGCAAACAATGGCCCAACAAGTGAAAAACCATTCACCAATACAATTTCTAATCAATCTTGTAACTACTCAAAAGAATCTGTGTTTAGACAGTTTAGAACATCTCCTGCCTCTCACAGTTGGGAGGCTCTGAACGATCCCATGTGGCCGGAAAAACCTATTCAGGCAGGCTAGAGGATTTCCAAAGGAGTTTGTAGGTTAAACACTGTCACACCCAGGAATTATTAACTGGAACTGTAAGCTAACTCTTTTTTCAGAGAGAGGTAGTGGGGGAGAGCCCCCCGTAAAGTCAGAGGTTTAGGTGAAAGCACAAGCAGAAAGTAGGCAGACTCTGGTTTTGGGGGTATATGCTCGAGAATTTCCAGGGGGACTCCTGAAGCTCGATCCCGCCTTTGCGTATGCCGAGCCTCCTTCCTCATGACCTTTGTCATGGGCGGAGTTCCTCACTGGCTCCCAGCAGTGATAGAATTCCAGTGGAGCTATTCCAGATCCTGAAAGAGGATGCTGTGGAAAGTGCTGCACTCAATATGCAATATGCAATATGCACTCAATATGCAATATGCCGGCTCACGGCAGTAGGGGAATCTGGCCTCGAGACGTGTTGAAGAAGGTCTCTCGAGGTCTTTCTCGGGTTGAGGCAGGACACCCTGGGGTCCCTCGACTTGTGCAGGTGACCTCAGGGGGCTTCTCATGGTGGCTCTGAGAAGTCAGGGAAACTGGAGGTGGGAGGGGCCTCTCGGCACTCCACTGGGTTTGGTGCATTGGAAGAGGGCCTCATCTCCAGTTGAGGCAGGAACCTCAGGGTTCCTCTGACTTCAGACTCCGATCGCAAGGTCCCTGCAGACTTGGGACAGGAGAGTCAGGCCTCGTCTTGGGTTGAGGCATGGAACTCCGCTTGCCTCTCGAGGTGTTCCCGGGGAGACAGGCCACTTGTCGAGCGGTATTTGGAACCTGGGGGTCTTTTCCCGACGATGCACGGGCGAGTCACTGCCCCTTCGTGTTGACTTCATTCACAGGGTGGAGTTCGAAGAGGTGTCCGGGCATCGGGTTCTTATCAAGAGGGGACCGGGAAATCGGGGTCCTTCGGAATGTGGAACCACCCACGAGGCCACGTCTGGAATGTCGTCGTGAGACCGGCCTCATCCTGAGGTGCGACCGGAAGGTCGGGAACCCCTTCCAGACAAAGCAGGGGAGTCGACCCTCCTGTCCAGATCAGGAGGGTAGAAGGGGCTCAGAGGAAGTGGTGCGGGAAAACCTCGGTGTTCCTCTTGAGGGAGACCGGGATGTCGGGGCACTTTGTGGGTCGCATCAAGGGTGCCAAGTACCGTTTCGACCTCCAATACCTAACGTGGGACTTCTCCTGAGACACTGTAGCGGGAAAGGGCTTCATCTTGCGATGACGGGGGAACCACGTGGATTTTCTCGAGTTGCAGCGGGATTCTCGAGTTACGACGGGGAATTCAGGATGCCTCTTGTGTTGGCCCAGGGAAGTCCAATCTTCCATTCGAGTTGCGAAGGAAAGCTGGGGATTGCTCTCGAGTGACTGCAGGGCCAATAGACCTCATCTAGGCTTGTGTCCAGAAGCCAATGTTCCTCTCCAGGGGCGAAAGGGATCTCGGGGTTGCATTCCAGACGCACCCGGGGAGACAGGCATCCATCTCGAGTGGAAGCAAAGAACCCCGCTCTGCTCTCGAGTCGCGACGGGTATCTCTTGGAGCTCACTGGGTGGACTAAAGGGAGTCAAGCCTCCTGAGGCGTTTGGAGAGAGGTCGAGAGACTGGTCTCTAGGCCATACAGGAGACGAAGGCCCTCAAGTCGCGATGACGGGGGAGGCTCGGGGTTGTTCTCGAGCGGCGGCCCCAGTGTGCGGTTTCTCGCGAGGTACGACGGCGAGGTCAGTGAGCCTCTCGTGGGGCGGCAAGGAAGTCGGGTCTCCATGCGAATGGCGAGGGGGAGCGCGTCTTTACTCTCAAGTCATAGTAGGGGAATCTGGCCTCGAGACGTGTTGAAGAAGGTCTCTCGAGGTCTTTCTCGGGTTGAGGCAGGACACCCTGGGGTCCCTCGACTTGTGCAGGTGACCTCAGGGGGCTTCTCATGGTGGCTCTGAGAAGTCAGGGAAACTGGAGGTGGGAGGGGCCTCTCGGCACTCCACTGGGTTTGGTGCATTGGAAGAGGGCCTCATCTCCAGTTGAGGCAGGAACCTCAGGGTTCCTCTGACTTCAGACTCCGATCGCAAGGTCCCTGCAGACTTGGGACAGGAGAGTCAGGCCTCGTCTTGGGTTGAGGCATGGAACTCCGCTTGCCTCTCGAGGTGTTCCCGGGGAGACAGGCCACTTGTCGAGCGGTATTTGGAACCTGGGGGTCTTTTCCCGACGATGCACGGGCGAGTCACTGCCCCTTCGTGTTGACTTCATTCACAGGGTGGAGTTCGAAGAGGTGTCCGGGCATCGGGTTCTTATCAAGAGGGGACCGGGAAATCGGGGTCCTTCGGAATGTGGAACCACCCACGAGGCCACGTCTGGAATGTCGTCGTGAGACCGGCCTCATCCTGAGGTGCGACCGGAAGGTCGGGAACCCCTTCCAGACAAAGCAGGGGAGTCGACCCTCCTGTCCAGATCAGGAGGGTAGAAGAGGCTCCGAGGAAGTGTTGCCGGAAAACTTCGGTGTTCCTCTCGAGGGAGACCGGGATGTCGGGGCACTTTGTGGGTCGCATCAAGGGTGACAAGTACCGTTTCGAACTCCAATTCCTAAAGTGGGACTTCTCCTGAGACGCTGTAGCGGCACAGGGCTACATCTTGCGATGACGGGGGAACCACGTGGTTTTTCTCGAGGTGTAGCAGGATTCTCGAATTACGACGGGGAATTCAGGATGCCTCTTGTGTAGGCCCAGGGAAGTCCAATCTTCCATTCGAGTTGCGAAGGAAAGCTGGGGATTTCTCTCGAGTGACTGCAGGGCCAATAGACCTCATCTAGGCTTGTGTCCAGAAGCCAGTGTTCCTCTCCAGGGGCGACAGGGATCTCGGGGTTGCATTCCAGACACACCCGGGGAGACAGGCCTCCATCTCGAGTGGAAGCAAAGAACCCCGCTCTGCTCTCGAGTCGCGACGGGTATCTCTTGGAGCTCACTGGGTGGACTAAAGCGAGTCAAGCCTCCTGAGGCGTTTGGAGAGAGGTCGCGAGATTGGTCTCTAGGCCATGCAGGAGACGAAGGCCCTCATCTCGCGATGCCGGGGGAGTCTTGGGGTTGTTCTCGAGCGGCGGCCCCAGTGTGCGCTTTCTCACGAGGTACGACGGCGAGGTCAGTGAGCCTCTCGTGGGGCGCCAGGGAAGTCGGGTCTCCATGCGAGTGGCGAGGGCGAGCGCCTCATTGCTCTCGAGCCATGGTAGGGTGCCGGGGACCAGCCCCGGCTGATCCAGGGTATTCGAAGGAGAGACGGCGTAGGCGAAGATCAGGAAACCACTGCTTAATTAAATGTTAATTAAGGATATAAAGAGTAATAGAATGAGGATAGCTCAGTGAGGAAATTCAGTGGAGAAAAGAGGCTGAATAATTCAGCCAGAAGGTAAGAGAAAGAACGACATGGTGAGACCAAGTTTCGGTGAACAAGGCCCGCACTTTATTTTTCAAAGTAGTTTTTATACCTTAAGTTATGCATAGAGGATAATGGGGGAAGGGGTCGAGTCTTGCAGCAAACCAGGCTTTCTTCCTGCAAACTTATCATATGCAAAAGCTTAGGTGATTTGCATCATCTTCTGGCCCGGAGGCCTGTTAACATTTTAAGACCTTTTCTTCAGAAAACTTATTTTTCTCTAAAGGTGGTTGGTCAGGAGCCACCCTCCAAAAAAGCATTAGATAAAGTTGCATTCCTACAGAGCAAAGGTGTGGTGGGCTATAACAAGAAAAAGAATTAACTCAAGGGTCCCAGGTTACAAACATTAAAGCTACTACTTACACCAATTATATTAATCAATACACTGCCAGGGACACAGCAGGTAAGGGATATGGAAACTTAGCAGCAAACAATGGCCCAACAAGTGAAAAACCATTCACCAATACAATTTCTAATCAATCTTGTAACTACTCAAAAGAATCTGTGTTTAGACAGTTTAGAACATCTCCTGCCTCTCACAGTTGGGAGGCTCTGAACGATCCCATGTGGCCGGAAAAACCTATTCAGGCAGGCTAGAGGATTTCCAAAGGAGTTTGTAGGTTAAACACTGTCACACCCAGGAATTATTAACTGGAACTGTAAGCTAACTCTTTTTTCAGAGAGAGGTAGTGGGGGAGAGCCCCCCGTAAAGTCAGAGGTTTAGGTGAAAGCACAAGCAGAAAGTAGGCAGACTCTGGTTTTGGGGGTATATGCTCGAGAATTTCCAGGGGGACTCCTGAAGCTCGATCCCGCCTTTGCGTATGCCGAGCCTCCTTCCTCATGACCTTTGTCATGGGCGGAGTTCCTCACTGGCTCCCAGCAGTGATAGAATTCCAGTGGAGCTATTCCAGATCCTGAAAGAGGATGCTGTGGAAAGTGCTGCACTCAATATGCAATATGCAATATGCACTCAATATGCAATATGCCGGCTCACGGCAGTAGGGGAATCTGGCCTCGAGACGTGTTGAAGAAGGTCTCTCGAGGTCTTTCTCGGGTTGAGGCAGGACACCCTGGGGTCCCTCGACTTGTGCAGGTGACCTCAGGGGGCTTCTCATGGTGGCTCTGAGAAGTCAGGGAAACTGGAGGTGGGAGGGGCCTCTCGGCACTCCACTGGGTTTGGTGCATTGGAAGAGGGCCTCATCTCCAGTTGAGGCAGGAACCTCAGGGTTCCTCTGACTTCAGACTCCGATCGCAAGGTCCCTGCAGACTTGGGACAGGAGAGTCAGGCCTCGTCTTGGGTTGAGGCATGGAACTCCGCTTGCCTCTCGAGGTGTTCCCGGGGAGACAGGCCACTTGTCGAGCGGTATTTGGAACCTGGGGGTCTTTTCCCGACGATGCACGGGCGAGTCACTGCCCCTTCGTGTTGACTTCATTCACAGGGTGGAGTTCGAAGAGGTGTCCGGGCATCGGGTTCTTATCAAGAGGGGACCGGGAAATCGGGGTCCTTCGGAATGTGGAACCACCCACGAGGCCACGTCTGGAATGTCGTCGTGAGACCGGCCTCATCCTGAGGTGCGACCGGAAGGTCGGGAACCCCTTCCAGACAAAGCAGGGGAGTCGACCCTCCTGTCCAGATCAGGAGGGTAGAAGGGGCTCAGAGGAAGTGGTGCGGGAAAACCTCGGTGTTCCTCTTGAGGGAGACCGGGATGTCGGGGCACTTTGTGGGTCGCATCAAGGGTGCCAAGTACCGTTTCGACCTCCAATACCTAACGTGGGACTTCTCCTGAGACACTGTAGCGGGAAAGGGCTTCATCTTGCGATGACGGGGGAACCACGTGGATTTTCTCGAGTTGCAGCGGGATTCTCGAGTTACGACGGGGAATTCAGGATGCCTCTTGTGTTGGCCCAGGGAAGTCCAATCTTCCATTCGAGTTGCGAAGGAAAGCTGGGGATTGCTCTCGAGTGACTGCAGGGCCAATAGACCTCATCTAGGCTTGTGTCCAGAAGCCAATGTTCCTCTCCAGGGGCGAAAGGGATCTCGGGGTTGCATTCCAGACGCACCCGGGGAGACAGGCATCCATCTCGAGTGGAAGCAAAGAACCCCGCTCTGCTCTCGAGTCGCGACGGGTATCTCTTGGAGCTCACTGGGTGGACTAAAGGGAGTCAAGCCTCCTGAGGCGTTTGGAGAGAGGTCGAGAGACTGGTCTCTAGGCCATACAGGAGACGAAGGCCCTCAAGTCGCGATGACGGGGGAGGCTCGGGGTTGTTCTCGAGCGGCGGCCCCAGTGTGCGGTTTCTCGCGAGGTACGACGGCGAGGTCAGTGAGCCTCTCGTGGGGCGGCAAGGAAGTCGGGTCTCCATGCGAATGGCGAGGGGGAGCGCGTCTTTACTCTCAAGTCATAGTAGGGGAATCTGGCCTCGAGACGTGTTGAAGAAGGTCTCTCGAGGTCTTTCTCGGGTTGAGGCAGGACACCCTGGGGTCCCTCGACTTGTGCAGGTGACCTCAGGGGGCTTCTCATGGTGGCTCTGAGAAGTCAGGGAAACTGGAGGTGGGAGGGGCCTCTCGGCACTCCACTGGGTTTGGTGCATTGGAAGAGGGCCTCATCTCCAGTTGAGGCAGGAACCTCAGGGTTCCTCTGACTTCAGACTCCGATCGCAAGGTCCCTGCAGACTTGGGACAGGAGAGTCAGGCCTCGTCTTGGGTTGAGGCATGGAACTCCGCTTGCCTCTCGAGGTGTTCCCGGGGAGACAGGCCACTTGTCGAGCGGTATTTGGAACCTGGGGGTCTTTTCCCGACGATGCACGGGCGAGTCACTGCCCCTTCGTGTTGACTTCATTCACAGGGTGGAGTTCGAAGAGGTGTCCGGGCATCGGGTTCTTATCAAGAGGGGACCGGGAAATCGGGGTCCTTCGGAATGTGGAACCACCCACGAGGCCACGTCTGGAATGTCGTCGTGAGACCGGCCTCATCCTGAGGTGCGACCGGAAGGTCGGGAACCCCTTCCAGACAAAGCAGGGGAGTCGACCCTCCTGTCCAGATCAGGAGGGTAGAAGAGGCTCCGAGGAAGTGTTGCCGGAAAACTTCGGTGTTCCTCTCGAGGGAGACCGGGATGTCGGGGCACTTTGTGGGTCGCATCAAGGGTGACAAGTACCGTTTCGAACTCCAATTCCTAAAGTGGGACTTCTCCTGAGACGCTGTAGCGGCACAGGGCTACATCTTGCGATGACGGGGGAACCACGTGGTTTTTCTCGAGGTGTAGCAGGATTCTCGAATTACGACGGGGAATTCAGGATGCCTCTTGTGTAGGCCCAGGGAAGTCCAATCTTCCATTCGAGTTGCGAAGGAAAGCTGGGGATTTCTCTCGAGTGACTGCAGGGCCAATAGACCTCATCTAGGCTTGTGTCCAGAAGCCAGTGTTCCTCTCCAGGGGCGACAGGGATCTCGGGGTTGCATTCCAGACACACCCGGGGAGACAGGCCTCCATCTCGAGTGGAAGCAAAGAACCCCGCTCTGCTCTCGAGTCGCGACGGGTATCTCTTGGAGCTCACTGGGTGGACTAAAGCGAGTCAAGCCTCCTGAGGCGTTTGGAGAGAGGTCGCGAGATTGGTCTCTAGGCCATGCAGGAGACGAAGGCCCTCATCTCGCGATGCCGGGGGAGTCTTGGGGTTGTTCTCGAGCGGCGGCCCCAGTGTGCGCTTTCTCACGAGGTACGACGGCGAGGTCAGTGAGCCTCTCGTGGGGCGCCAGGGAAGTCGGGTCTCCATGCGAGTGGCGAGGGCGAGCGCGTCATTGCTCTCGAGCCATGGTAGGGTGCCGGGGACCAGCCCCGGCTGATCCAGGGTATTCGAAGGAGAGACGGCGTAGGCGAAGATCAGGAAACCACTGCTTAATTAAATGTTAATTAAGGATATAAAGAGTAATAGAATGAGGATAGCTCAGTGAGGAAATTCAGTGGAGAAAAGAGGCTGAATAATTCAGCCAGAAGGTAAGAGAAAGAACGACATGGTGAGACCAAGTTTCGGTGAACAAGGCCCGCACTTTATTTTTCAAAGTAGTTTTTATACCTTAAGTTATGCATAGAGGATAATGGGGGAAGGGGTCGAGTCTTGCAGCAAACCAGGCTTTCTTCCTGCAAACTTATCATATGCAAAAGCTTAGGTGATTTGCATCATCTTCTGGCCCGGAGGCCTGTTAACATTTTAAGACCTTTTCTTCAGAAAACTTATTTTTCTCTAAAGGTGGTTGGTCAGGAGCCACCCTCCAAAAAAGCATTAGATAAAGTTGCATTCCTACAGAGCAAAGGTGTGGTGGGCTATAACAAGAAAAAGAATTAACTCAAGGGTCCCAGGTTACAAACATTAAAGCTACTACTTACACCAATTATATTAATCAATACACTGCCAGGGACACAGCAGGTAAGGGATATGGAAACTTAGCAGCAAACAATGGCCCAACAAGTGAAAAACCATTCACCAATACAATTTCTAATCAATCTTGTAACTACTCAAAAGAATCTGTGTTTAGACAGTTTAGAACATCTCCTGCCTCTCACAGTTGGGAGGCTCTGAACGATCCCATGTGGCCGGAAAAACCTATTCAGGCAGGCTAGAGGATTTCCAAAGGAGTTTGTAGGTTAAACACTGTCACACCCAGGAATTATTAACTGGAACTGTAAGCTAACTCTTTTTTCAGAGAGAGGTAGTGGGGGAGAGCCCCCCGTAAAGTCAGAGGTTTAGGTGAAAGCACAAGCAGAAAGTAGGCAGACTCTGGTTTTGGGGGTATATGCTCGAGAATTTCCAGGGGGACTCCTGAAGCTCGATCCCGCCTTTGCGTATGCCGAGCCTCCTTCCTCATGACCTTTGTCATGGGCGGAGTTCCTCACTGGCTCCCAGCAGTGATAGAATTCCAGTGGAGCTATTCCAGATCCTGAAAGAGGATGCTGTGGAAAGTGCTGCACTCAATATGCAATATGCAATATGCACTCAATATGCAATATGCCGGCTCACGGCAGTAGGGGAATCTGGCCTCGAGACGTGTTGAAGAAGGTCTCTCGAGGTCTTTCTCGGGTTGAGGCAGGACACCCTGGGGTCCCTCGACTTGTGCAGGTGACCTCAGGGGGCTTCTCATGGTGGCTCTGAGAAGTCAGGGAAACTGGAGGTGGGAGGGGCCTCTCGGCACTCCACTGGGTTTGGTGCATTGGAAGAGGGCCTCATCTCCAGTTGAGGCAGGAACCTCAGGGTTCCTCTGACTTCAGACTCCGATCGCAAGGTCCCTGCAGACTTGGGACAGGAGAGTCAGGCCTCGTCTTGGGTTGAGGCATGGAACTCCGCTTGCCTCTCGAGGTGTTCCCGGGGAGACAGGCCACTTGTCGAGCGGTATTTGGAACCTGGGGGTCTTTTCCCGACGATGCACGGGCGAGTCACTGCCCCTTCGTGTTGACTTCATTCACAGGGTGGAGTTCGAAGAGGTGTCCGGGCATCGGGTTCTTATCAAGAGGGGACCGGGAAATCGGGGTCCTTCGGAATGTGGAACCACCCACGAGGCCACGTCTGGAATGTCGTCGTGAGACCGGCCTCATCCTGAGGTGCGACCGGAAGGTCGGGAACCCCTTCCAGACAAAGCAGGGGAGTCGACCCTCCTGTCCAGATCAGGAGGGTAGAAGGGGCTCAGAGGAAGTGGTGCGGGAAAACCTCGGTGTTCCTCTTGAGGGAGACCGGGATGTCGGGGCACTTTGTGGGTCGCATCAAGGGTGCCAAGTACCGTTTCGACCTCCAATACCTAACGTGGGACTTCTCCTGAGACACTGTAGCGGGAAAGGGCTTCATCTTGCGATGACGGGGGAACCACGTGGATTTTCTCGAGTTGCAGCGGGATTCTCGAGTTACGACGGGGAATTCAGGATGCCTCTTGTGTTGGCCCAGGGAAGTCCAATCTTCCATTCGAGTTGCGAAGGAAAGCTGGGGATTGCTCTCGAGTGACTGCAGGGCCAATAGACCTCATCTAGGCTTGTGTCCAGAAGCCAATGTTCCTCTCCAGGGGCGAAAGGGATCTCGGGGTTGCATTCCAGACGCACCCGGGGAGACAGGCATCCATCTCGAGTGGAAGCAAAGAACCCCGCTCTGCTCTCGAGTCGCGACGGGTATCTCTTGGAGCTCACTGGGTGGACTAAAGGGAGTCAAGCCTCCTGAGGCGTTTGGAGAGAGGTCGAGAGACTGGTCTCTAGGCCATACAGGAGACGAAGGCCCTCAAGTCGCGATGACGGGGGAGGCTCGGGGTTGTTCTCGAGCGGCGGCCCCAGTGTGCGGTTTCTCGCGAGGTACGACGGCGAGGTCAGTGAGCCTCTCGTGGGGCGGCAAGGAAGTCGGGTCTCCATGCGAATGGCGAGGGGGAGCGCGTCTTTACTCTCAAGTCATAGTAGGGGAATCTGGCCTCGAGACGTGTTGAAGAAGGTCTCTCGAGGTCTTTCTCGGGTTGAGGCAGGACACCCTGGGGTCCCTCGACTTGTGCAGGTGACCTCAGGGGGCTTCTCATGGTGGCTCTGAGAAGTCAGGGAAACTGGAGGTGGGAGGGGCCTCTCGGCACTCCACTGGGTTTGGTGCATTGGAAGAGGGCCTCATCTCCAGTTGAGGCAGGAACCTCAGGGTTCCTCTGACTTCAGACTCCGATCGCAAGGTCCCTGCAGACTTGGGACAGGAGAGTCAGGCCTCGTCTTGGGTTGAGGCATGGAACTCCGCTTGCCTCTCGAGGTGTTCCCGGGGAGACAGGCCACTTGTCGAGCGGTATTTGGAACCTGGGGGTCTTTTCCCGACGATGCACGGGCGAGTCACTGCCCCTTCGTGTTGACTTCATTCACAGGGTGGAGTTCGAAGAGGTGTCCGGGCATCGGGTTCTTATCAAGAGGGGACCGGGAAATCGGGGTCCTTCGGAATGTGGAACCACCCACGAGGCCACGTCTGGAATGTCGTCGTGAGACCGGCCTCATCCTGAGGTGCGACCGGAAGGTCGGGAACCCCTTCCAGACAAAGCAGGGGAGTCGACCCTCCTGTCCAGATCAGGAGGGTAGAAGAGGCTCCGAGGAAGTGTTGCCGGAAAACTTCGGTGTTCCTCTCGAGGGAGACCGGGATGTCGGGGCACTTTGTGGGTCGCATCAAGGGTGACAAGTACCGTTTCGAACTCCAATTCCTAAAGTGGGACTTCTCCTGAGACGCTGTAGCGGCACAGGGCTACATCTTGCGATGACGGGGGAACCACGTGGTTTTTCTCGAGGTGTAGCAGGATTCTCGAATTACGACGGGGAATTCAGGATGCCTCTTGTGTAGGCCCAGGGAAGTCCAATCTTCCATTCGAGTTGCGAAGGAAAGCTGGGGATTTCTCTCGAGTGACTGCAGGGCCAATAGACCTCATCTAGGCTTGTGTCCAGAAGCCAGTGTTCCTCTCCAGGGGCGACAGGGATCTCGGGGTTGCATTCCAGACACACCCGGGGAGACAGGCCTCCATCTCGAGTGGAAGCAAAGAACCCCGCTCTGCTCTCGAGTCGCGACGGGTATCTCTTGGAGCTCACTGGGTGGACTAAAGCGAGTCAAGCCTCCTGAGGCGTTTGGAGAGAGGTCGCGAGATTGGTCTCTAGGCCATGCAGGAGACGAAGGCCCTCATCTCGCGATGCCGGGGGAGTCTTGGGGTTGTTCTCGAGCGGCGGCCCCAGTGTGCGCTTTCTCACGAGGTACGACGGCGAGGTCAGTGAGCCTCTCGTGGGGCGCCAGGGAAGTCGGGTCTCCATGCGAGTGGCGAGGGCGAGCGCGTCATTGCTCTCGAGCCATGGTAGGGTGCCGGGGACCAGCCCCGGCTGATCCAGGGTATTCGAAGGAGAGACGGCGTAGGCGAAGATCAGGAAACCACTGCTTAATTAAATGTTAATTAAGGATATAAAGAGTAATAGAATGAGGATAGCTCAGTGAGGAAATTCAGTGGAGAAAAGAGGCTGAATAATTCAGCCAGAAGGTAAGAGAAAGAACGACATGGTGAGACCAAGTTTCGGTGAACAAGGCCCGCACTTTATTTTTCAAAGTAGTTTTTATACCTTAAGTTATGCATAGAGGATAATGGGGGAAGGGGTCGAGTCTTGCAGCAAACCAGGCTTTCTTCCTGCAAACTTATCATATGCAAAAGCTTAGGTGATTTGCATCATCTTCTGGCCCGGAGGCCTGTTAACATTTTAAGACCTTTTCTTCAGAAAACTTATTTTTCTCTAAAGGTGGTTGGTCAGGAGCCACCCTCCAAAAAAGCATTAGATAAAGTTGCATTCCTACAGAGCAAAGGTGTGGTGGGCTATAACAAGAAAAAGAATTAACTCAAGGGTCCCAGGTTACAAACATTAAAGCTACTACTTACACCAATTATATTAATCAATACACTGCCAGGGACACAGCAGGTAAGGGATATGGAAACTTAGCAGCAAACAATGGCCCAACAAGTGAAAAACCATTCACCAATACAATTTCTAATCAATCTTGTAACTACTCAAAAGAATCTGTGTTTAGACAGTTTAGAACATCTCCTGCCTCTCACAGTTGGGAGGCTCTGAACGATCCCATGTGGCCGGAAAAACCTATTCAGGCAGGCTAGAGGATTTCCAAAGGAGTTTGTAGGTTAAACACTGTCACACCCAGGAATTATTAACTGGAACTGTAAGCTAACTCTTTTTTCAGAGAGAGGTAGTGGGGGAGAGCCCCCCGTAAAGTCAGAGGTTTAGGTGAAAGCACAAGCAGAAAGTAGGCAGACTCTGGTTTTGGGGGTATATGCTCGAGAATTTCCAGGGGGACTCCTGAAGCTCGATCCCGCCTTTGCGTATGCCGAGCCTCCTTCCTCATGACCTTTGTCATGGGCGGAGTTCCTCACTGGCTCCCAGCAGTGATAGAATTCCAGTGGAGCTATTCCAGATCCTGAAAGATGATGCTGTGGAAAGTGCTGCACTCAATATGCAATATGCAATATGCACTCAATATGCAATATGCCGGCTCACGGCAGTAGGGGAATCTGGCCTCGAGACGTGTTGAAGAAGGTCTCTCGAGGTCTTTCTCGGGTTGAGGCAGGACACCCTGGGGTCCCTCGACTTGTGCAGGTGACCTCAGGGGGCTTCTCATGGTGGCTCTGAGAAGTCAGGGAAACTGGAGGTGGGAGGGGCCTCTCGGCACTCCACTGGGTTTGGTGCATTGGAAGAGGGCCTCATCTCCAGTTGAGGCAGGAACCTCAGGGTTCCTCTGACTTCAGACTCCGATCGCAAGGTCCCTGCAGACTTGGGACAGGAGAGTCAGGCCTCGTCTTGGGTTGAGGCATGGAACTCCGCTTGCCTCTCGAGGTGTTCCCGGGGAGACAGGCCACTTGTCGAGCGGTATTTGGAACCTGGGGGTCTTTTCCCGACGATGCACGGGCGAGTCACTGCCCCTTCGTGTTGACTTCATTCACAGGGTGGAGTTCGAAGAGGTGTCCGGGCATCGGGTTCTTATCAAGAGGGGACCGGGAAATCGGGGTCCTTCGGAATGTGGAACCACCCACGAGGCCACGTCTGGAATGTCGTCGTGAGACCGGCCTCATCCTGAGGTGCGACCGGAAGGTCGGGAACCCCTTCCAGACAAAGCAGGGGAGTCGACCCTCCTGTCCAGATCAGGAGGGTAGAAGGGGCTCAGAGGAAGTGGTGCGGGAAAACCTCGGTGTTCCTCTTGAGGGAGACCGGGATGTCGGGGCACTTTGTGGGTCGCATCAAGGGTGCCAAGTACCGTTTCGACCTCCAATACCTAACGTGGGACTTCTCCTGAGACACTGTAGCGGGAAAGGGCTTCATCTTGCGATGACGGGGGAACCACGTGGATTTTCTCGAGTTGCAGCGGGATTCTCGAGTTACGACGGGGAATTCAGGATGCCTCTTGTGTTGGCCCAGGGAAGTCCAATCTTCCATTCGAGTTGCGAAGGAAAGCTGGGGATTGCTCTCGAGTGACTGCAGGGCCAATAGACCTCATCTAGGCTTGTGTCCAGAAGCCAATGTTCCTCTCCAGGGGCGAAAGGGATCTCGGGGTTGCATTCCAGACGCACCCGGGGAGACAGGCATCCATCTCGAGTGGAAGCAAAGAACCCCGCTCTGCTCTCGAGTCGCGACGGGTATCTCTTGGAGCTCACTGGGTGGACTAAAGGGAGTCAAGCCTCCTGAGGCGTTTGGAGAGAGGTCGAGAGACTGGTCTCTAGGCCATACAGGAGACGAAGGCCCTCAAGTCGCGATGACGGGGGAGGCTCGGGGTTGTTCTCGAGCGGCGGCCCCAGTGTGCGGTTTCTCGCGAGGTACGACGGCGAGGTCAGTGAGCCTCTCGTGGGGCGGCAAGGAAGTCGGGTCTCCATGCGAATGGCGAGGGGGAGCGCGTCTTTACTCTCAAGTCATAGTAGGGGAATCTGGCCTCGAGACGTGTTGAAGAAGGTCTCTCGAGGTCTTTCTCGGGTTGAGGCAGGACACCCTGGGGTCCCTCGACTTGTGCAGGTGACCTCAGGGGGCTTCTCATGGTGGCTCTGAGAAGTCAGGGAAACTGGAGGTGGGAGGGGCCTCTCGGCACTCCACTGGGTTTGGTGCATTGGAAGAGGGCCTCATCTCCAGTTGAGGCAGGAACCTCAGGGTTCCTCTGACTTCAGACTCCGATCGCAAGGTCCCTGCAGACTTGGGACAGGAGAGTCAGGCCTCGTCTTGGGTTGAGGCATGGAACTCCGCTTGCCTCTCGAGGTGTTCCCGGGGAGACAGGCCACTTGTCGAGCGGTATTTGGAACCTGGGGGTCTTTTCCCGACGATGCACGGGCGAGTCACTGCCCCTTCGTGTTGACTTCATTCACAGGGTGGAGTTCGAAGAGGTGTCCGGGCATCGGGTTCTTATCAAGAGGGGACCGGGAAATCGGGGTCCTTCGGAATGTGGAACCACCCACGAGGCCACGTCTGGAATGTCGTCGTGAGACCGGCCTCATCCTGAGGTGCGACCGGAAGGTCGGGAACCCCTTCCAGACAAAGCAGGGGAGTCGACCCTCCTGTCCAGATCAGGAGGGTAGAAGAGGCTCCGAGGAAGTGTTGCCGGAAAACTTCGGTGTTCCTCTCGAGGGAGACCGGGATGTCGGGGCACTTTGTGGGTCGCATCAAGGGTGACAAGTACCGTTTCGAACTCCAATTCCTAAAGTGGGACTTCTCCTGAGACGCTGTAGCGGCACAGGGCTACATCTTGCGATGACGGGGGAACCACGTGGTTTTTCTCGAGGTGTAGCAGGATTCTCGAATTACGACGGGGAATTCAGGATGCCTCTTGTGTAGGCCCAGGGAAGTCCAATCTTCCATTCGAGTTGCGAAGGAAAGCTGGGGATTTCTCTCGAGTGACTGCAGGGCCAATAGACCTCATCTAGGCTTGTGTCCAGAAGCCAGTGTTCCTCTCCAGGGGCGACAGGGATCTCGGGGTTGCATTCCAGACACACCCGGGGAGACAGGCCTCCATCTCGAGTGGAAGCAAAGAACCCCGCTCTGCTCTCGAGTCGCGACGGGTATCTCTTGGAGCTCACTGGGTGGACTAAAGCGAGTCAAGCCTCCTGAGGCGTTTGGAGAGAGGTCGCGAGATTGGTCTCTAGGCCATGCAGGAGACGAAGGCCCTCATCTCGCGATGCCGGGGGAGTCTTGGGGTTGTTCTCGAGCGGCGGCCCCAGTGTGCGCTTTCTCACGAGGTACGACGGCGAGGTCAGTGAGCCTCTCGTGGGGCGCCAGGGAAGTCGGGTCTCCATGCGAGTGGCGAGGGCGAGCGCGTCATTGCTCTCGAGCCATGGTAGGGTGCCGGGGACCAGCCCCGGCTGATCCAGGGTATTCGAAGGAGAGACGGCGTAGGCGAAGATCAGGAAACCACTGCTTAATTAAATGTTAATTAAGGATATAAAGAGTAATAGAATGAGGATAGCTCAGTGAGGAAATTCAGTGGAGAAAAGAGGCTGAATAATTCAGCCAGAAGGTAAGAGAAAGAACGACATGGTGAGACCAAGTTTCGGTGAACAAGGCCCGCACTTTATTTTTCAAAGTAGTTTTTATACCTTAAGTTATGCATAGAGGATAATGGGGGAAGGGGTCGAGTCTTGCAGCAAACCAGGCTTTCTTCCTGCAAACTTATCATATGCAAAAGCTTAGGTGATTTGCATCATCTTCTGGCCCGGAGGCCTGTTAACATTTTAAGACCTTTTCTTCAGAAAACTTATTTTTCTCTAAAGGTGGTTGGTCAGGAGCCACCCTCCAAAAAAGCATTAGATAAAGTTGCATTCCTACAGAGCAAAGGTGTGGTGGGCTATAACAAGAAAAAGAATTAACTCAAGGGTCCCAGGTTACAAACATTAAAGCTACTACTTACACCAATTATATTAATCAATACACTGCCAGGGACACAGCAGGTAAGGGATATGGAAACTTAGCAGCAAACAATGGCCCAACAAGTGAAAAACCATTCACCAATACAATTTCTAATCAATCTTGTAACTACTCAAAAGAATCTGTGTTTAGACAGTTTAGAACATCTCCTGCCTCTCACAGTTGGGAGGCTCTGAACGATCCCATGTGGCCGGAAAAACCTATTCAGGCAGGCTAGAGGATTTCCAAAGGAGTTTGTAGGTTAAACACTGTCACACCCAGGAATTATTAACTGGAACTGTAAGCTAACTCTTTTTTCAGAGAGAGGTAGTGGGGGAGAGCCCCCCGTAAAGTCAGAGGTTTAGGTGAAAGCACAAGCAGAAAGTAGGCAGACTCTGGTTTTGGGGGTATATGCTCGAGAATTTCCAGGGGGACTCCTGAAGCTCGATCCCGCCTTTGCGTATGCCGAGCCTCCTTCCTCATGACCTTTGTCATGGGCGGAGTTCCTCACTGGCTCCCAGCAGTGATAGAATTCCAGTGGAGCTATTCCAGATCCTGAAAGAGGATGCTGTGGAAAGTGCTGCACTCAATATGCAATATGCAATATGCACTCAATATGCAATATGCCGGCTCACGGCAGTAGGGGAATCTGGCCTCGAGACGTGTTGAAGAAGGTCTCTCGAGGTCTTTCTCGGGTTGAGGCAGGACACCCTGGGGTCCCTCGACTTGTGCAGGTGACCTCAGGGGGCTTCTCATGGTGGCTCTGAGAAGTCAGGGAAACTGGAGGTGGGAGGGGCCTCTCGGCACTCCACTGGGTTTGGTGCATTGGAAGAGGGCCTCATCTCCAGTTGAGGCAGGAACCTCAGGGTTCCTCTGACTTCAGACTCCGATCGCAAGGTCCCTGCAGACTTGGGACAGGAGAGTCAGGCCTCGTCTTGGGTTGAGGCATGGAACTCCGCTTGCCTCTCGAGGTGTTCCCGGGGAGACAGGCCACTTGTCGAGCGGTATTTGGAACCTGGGGGTCTTTTCCCGACGATGCACGGGCGAGTCACTGCCCCTTCGTGTTGACTTCATTCACAGGGTGGAGTTCGAAGAGGTGTCCGGGCATCGGGTTCTTATCAAGAGGGGACCGGGAAATCGGGGTCCTTCGGAATGTGGAACCACCCACGAGGCCACGTCTGGAATGTCGTCGTGAGACCGGCCTCATCCTGAGGTGCGACCGGAAGGTCGGGAACCCCTTCCAGACAAAGCAGGGGAGTCGACCCTCCTGTCCAGATCAGGAGGGTAGAAGGGGCTCAGAGGAAGTGGTGCGGGAAAACCTCGGTGTTCCTCTTGAGGGAGACCGGGATGTCGGGGCACTTTGTGGGTCGCATCAAGGGTGCCAAGTACCGTTTCGACCTCCAATACCTAACGTGGGACTTCTCCTGAGACACTGTAGCGGGAAAGGGCTTCATCTTGCGATGACGGGGGAACCACGTGGATTTTCTCGAGTTGCAGCGGGATTCTCGAGTTACGACGGGGAATTCAGGATGCCTCTTGTGTTGGCCCAGGGAAGTCCAATCTTCCATTCGAGTTGCGAAGGAAAGCTGGGGATTGCTCTCGAGTGACTGCAGGGCCAATAGACCTCATCTAGGCTTGTGTCCAGAAGCCAATGTTCCTCTCCAGGGGCGAAAGGGATCTCGGGGTTGCATTCCAGACGCACCCGGGGAGACAGGCATCCATCTCGAGTGGAAGCAAAGAACCCCGCTCTGCTCTCGAGTCGCGACGGGTATCTCTTGGAGCTCACTGGGTGGACTAAAGGGAGTCAAGCCTCCTGAGGCGTTTGGAGAGAGGTCGAGAGACTGGTCTCTAGGCCATACAGGAGACGAAGGCCCTCAAGTCGCGATGACGGGGGAGGCTCGGGGTTGTTCTCGAGCGGCGGCCCCAGTGTGCGGTTTCTCGCGAGGTACGACGGCGAGGTCAGTGAGCCTCTCGTGGGGCGGCAAGGAAGTCGGGTCTCCATGCGAATGGCGAGGGGGAGCGCGTCTTTACTCTCAAGTCATAGTAGGGGAATCTGGCCTCGAGACGTGTTGAAGAAGGTCTCTCGAGGTCTTTCTCGGGTTGAGGCAGGACACCCTGGGGTCCCTCGACTTGTGCAGGTGACCTCAGGGGGCTTCTCATGGTGGCTCTGAGAAGTCAGGGAAACTGGAGGTGGGAGGGGCCTCTCGGCACTCCACTGGGTTTGGTGCATTGGAAGAGGGCCTCATCTCCAGTTGAGGCAGGAACCTCAGGGTTCCTCTGACTTCAGACTCCGATCGCAAGGTCCCTGCAGACTTGGGACAGGAGAGTCAGGCCTCGTCTTGGGTTGAGGCATGGAACTCCGCTTGCCTCTCGAGGTGTTCCCGGGGAGACAGGCCACTTGTCGAGCGGTATTTGGAACCTGGGGGTCTTTTCCCGACGATGCACGGGCGAGTCACTGCCCCTTCGTGTTGACTTCATTCACAGGGTGGAGTTCGAAGAGGTGTCCGGGCATCGGGTTCTTATCAAGAGGGGACCGGGAAATCGGGGTCCTTCGGAATGTGGAACCACCCACGAGGCCACGTCTGGAATGTCGTCGTGAGACCGGCCTCATCCTGAGGTGCGACCGGAAGGTCGGGAACCCCTTCCAGACAAAGCAGGGGAGTCGACCCTCCTGTCCAGATCAGGAGGGTAGAAGAGGCTCCGAGGAAGTGTTGCCGGAAAACTTCGGTGTTCCTCTCGAGGGAGACCGGGATGTCGGGGCACTTTGTGGGTCGCATCAAGGGTGACAAGTACCGTTTCGAACTCCAATTCCTAAAGTGGGACTTCTCCTGAGACGCTGTAGCGGCACAGGGCTACATCTTGCGATGACGGGGGAACCACGTGGTTTTTCTCGAGGTGTAGCAGGATTCTCGAATTACGACGGGGAATTCAGGATGCCTCTTGTGTAGGCCCAGGGAAGTCCAATCTTCCATTCGAGTTGCGAAGGAAAGCTGGGGATTTCTCTCGAGTGACTGCAGGGCCAATAGACCTCATCTAGGCTTGTGTCCAGAAGCCAGTGTTCCTCTCCAGGGGCGACAGGGATCTCGGGGTTGCATTCCAGACACACCCGGGGAGACAGGCCTCCATCTCGAGTGGAAGCAAAGAACCCCGCTCTGCTCTCGAGTCGCGACGGGTATCTCTTGGAGCTCACTGGGTGGACTAAAGCGAGTCAAGCCTCCTGAGGCGTTTGGAGAGAGGTCGCGAGATTGGTCTCTAGGCCATGCAGGAGACGAAGGCCCTCATCTCGCGATGCCGGGGGAGTCTTGGGGTTGTTCTCGAGCGGCGGCCCCAGTGTGCGCTTTCTCACGAGGTACGACGGCGAGGTCAGTGAGCCTCTCGTGGGGCGCCAGGGAAGTCGGGTCTCCATGCGAGTGGCGAGGGCGAGCGCGTCATTGCTCTCGAGCCATGGTAGGGTGCCGGGGACCAGCCCCGGCTGATCCAGGGTATTCGAAGGAGAGACGGCGTAGGCGAAGATCAGGAAACCACTGCTTAATTAAATGTTAATTAAGGATATAAAGAGTAATAGAATGAGGATAGCTCAGTGAGGAAATTCAGTGGAGAAAAGAGGCTGAATAATTCAGCCAGAAGGTAAGAGAAAGAACGACATGGTGAGACCAAGTTTCGGTGAACAAGGCCCGCACTTTATTTTTCAAAGTAGTTTTTATACCTTAAGTTATGCATAGAGGATAATGGGGGAAGGGGTCGAGTCTTGCAGCAAACCAGGCTTTCTTCCTGCAAACTTATCATATGCAAAAGCTTAGGTGATTTGCATCATCTTCTGGCCCGGAGGCCTGTTAACATTTTAAGACCTTTTCTTCAGAAAACTTATTTTTCTCTAAAGGTGGTTGGTCAGGAGCCACCCTCCAAAAAAGCATTAGATAAAGTTGCATTCCTACAGAGCAAAGGTGTGGTGGGCTATAACAAGAAAAAGAATTAACTCAAGGGTCCCAGGTTACAAACATTAAAGCTACTACTTACACCAATTATATTAATCAATACACTGCCAGGGACACAGCAGGTAAGGGATATGGAAACTTAGCAGCAAACAATGGCCCAACAAGTGAAAAACCATTCACCAATACAATTTCTAATCAATCTTGTAACTACTCAAAAGAATCTGTGTTTAGACAGTTTAGAACATCTCCTGCCTCTCACAGTTGGGAGGCTCTGAACGATCCCATGTGGCCGGAAAAACCTATTCAGGCAGGCTAGAGGATTTCCAAAGGAGTTTGTAGGTTAAACACTGTCACACCCAGGAATTATTAACTGGAACTGTAAGCTAACTCTTTTTTCAGAGAGAGGTAGTGGGGGAGAGCCCCCCGTAAAGTCAGAGGTTTAGGTGAAAGCACAAGCAGAAAGTAGGCAGACTCTGGTTTTGGGGGTATATGCTCGAGAATTTCCAGGGGGACTCCTGAAGCTCGATCCCGCCTTTGCGTATGCCGAGCCTCCTTCCTCATGACCTTTGTCATGGGCGGAGTTCCTCACTGGCTCCCAGCAGTGATAGAATTCCAGTGGAGCTATTCCAGATCCTGAAAGAGGATGCTGTGGAAAGTGCTGCACTCAATATGCAATATGCAATATGCACTCAATATGCAATATGCCGGCTCACGGCAGTAGGGGAATCTGGCCTCGAGACGTGTTGAAGAAGGTCTCTCGAGGTCTTTCTCGGGTTGAGGCAGGACACCCTGGGGTCCCTCGACTTGTGCAGGTGACCTCAGGGGGCTTCTCATGGTGGCTCTGAGAAGTCAGGGAAACTGGAGGTGGGAGGGGCCTCTCGGCACTCCACTGGGTTTGGTGCATTGGAAGAGGGCCTCATCTCCAGTTGAGGCAGGAACCTCAGGGTTCCTCTGACTTCAGACTCCGATCGCAAGGTCCCTGCAGACTTGGGACAGGAGAGTCAGGCCTCGTCTTGGGTTGAGGCATGGAACTCCGCTTGCCTCTCGAGGTGTTCCCGGGGAGACAGGCCACTTGTCGAGCTGGTATTTGGAACCTGGGGGTCTTTTCCCGACGATGCACGGGCGAGTCACTGCCCCTTCGTGTTGACTTCATTCACAGGGTGGAGTTCGAAGAGGTGTCCGGGCATCGGGTTCTTATCAAGAGGGGACCGGGAAATCGGGGTCCTTCGGAATGTGGAACCACCCACGAGGCCACGTCTGGAATGTCGTCGTGAGACCGGCCTCATCCTGAGGTGCGACCGGAAGGTCGGGAACCCCTTCCAGACAAAGCAGGGGAGTCGACCCTCCTGTCCAGATCAGGAGGGTAGAAGGGGCTCAGAGGAAGTGGTGCGGGAAAACCTCGGTGTTCCTCTTGAGGGAGACCGGGATGTCGGGGCACTTTGTGGGTCGCATCAAGGGTGCCAAGTACCGTTTCGACCTCCAATACCTAACGTGGGACTTCTCCTGAGACACTGTAGCGGGAAAGGGCTTCATCTTGCGATGACGGGGGAACCACGTGGATTTTCTCGAGTTGCAGCGGGATTCTCGAGTTACGACGGGGAATTCAGGATGCCTCTTGTGTTGGCCCAGGGAAGTCCAATCTTCCATTCGAGTTGCGAAGGAAAGCTGGGGATTGCTCTCGAGTGACTGCAGGGCCAATAGACCTCATCTAGGCTTGTGTCCAGAAGCCAATGTTCCTCTCCAGGGGCGAAAGGGATCTCGGGGTTGCATTCCAGACGCACCCGGGGAGACAGGCATCCATCTCGAGTGGAAGCAAAGAACCCCGCTCTGCTCTCGAGTCGCGACGGGTATCTCTTGGAGCTCACTGGGTGGACTAAAGGGAGTCAAGCCTCCTGAGGCGTTTGGAGAGAGGTCGAGAGACTGGTCTCTAGGCCATACAGGAGACGAAGGCCCTCAAGTCGCGATGACGGGGGAGGCTCGGGGTTGTTCTCGAGCGGCGGCCCCAGTGTGCGGTTTCTCGCGAGGTACGACGGCGAGGTCAGTGAGCCTCTCGTGGGGCGGCAAGGAAGTCGGGTCTCCATGCGAATGGCGAGGGGGAGCGCGTCTTTACTCTCAAGTCATAGTAGGGGAATCTGGCCTCGAGACGTGTTGAAGAAGGTCTCTCGAGGTCTTTCTCGGGTTGAGGCAGGACACCCTGGGGTCCCTCGACTTGTGCAGGTGACCTCAGGGGGCTTCTCATGGTGGCTCTGAGAAGTCAGGGAAACTGGAGGTGGGAGGGGCCTCTCGGCACTCCACTGGGTTTGGTGCATTGGAAGAGGGCCTCATCTCCAGTTGAGGCAGGAACCTCAGGGTTCCTCTGACTTCAGACTCCGATCGCAAGGTCCCTGCAGACTTGGGACAGGAGAGTCAGGCCTCGTCTTGGGTTGAGGCATGGAACTCCGCTTGCCTCTCGAGGTGTTCCCGGGGAGACAGGCCACTTGTCGAGCGGTATTTGGAACCTGGGGGTCTTTTCCCGACGATGCACGGGCGAGTCACTGCCCCTTCGTGTTGACTTCATTCACAGGGTGGAGTTCGAAGAGGTGTCCGGGCATCGGGTTCTTATCAAGAGGGGACCGGGAAATCGGGGGTCCTTCGGAATGTGGAACCACCCACGAGGCCACGTCTGGAATGTCGTCGTGAGACCGGCCTCATCCTGAGGTGCGACCGGAAGGTCGGGAACCCCTTCCAGACAAAGCAGGGGAGTCGACCCTCCTGTCCAGATCAGGAGGGTAGAAGAGGCTCCGAGGAAGTGTTGCCGGAAAACTTCGGTGTTCCTCTCGAGGGAGACCGGGATGTCGGGGCACTTTGTGGGTCGCATCAAGGGTGACAAGTACCGTTTCGAACTCCAATTCCTAAAGTGGGACTTCTCCTGAGACGCTGTAGCGGCACAGGGCTACATCTTGCGATGACGGGGGAACCACGTGGTTTTTCTCGAGGTGTAGCAGGATTCTCGAATTACGACGGGGAATTCAGGATGCCTCTTGTGTAGGCCCAGGGAAGTCCAATCTTCCATTCGAGTTGCGAAGGAAAGCTGGGGATTTCTCTCGAGTGACTGCAGGGCCAATAGACCTCATCTAGGCTTGTGTCCAGAAGCCAGTGTTCCTCTCCAGGGGCGACAGGGATCTCGGGGTTGCATTCCAGACACACCCGGGGAGACAGGCCTCCATCTCGAGTGGAAGCAAAGAACCCCGCTCTGCTCTCGAGTCGCGACGGGTATCTCTTGGAGCTCACTGGGTGGACTAAAGCGAGTCAAGCCTCCTGAGGCGTTTGGAGAGAGGTCGCGAGATTGGTCTCTAGGCCATGCAGGAGACGAAGGCCCTCATCTCGCGATGCCGGGGGAGTCTTGGGGTTGTTCTCGAGCGGCGGCCCCAGTGTGCGCTTTCTCACGAGGTACGACGGCGAGGTCAGTGAGCCTCTCGTGGGGCGCCAGGGAAGTCGGGTCTCCATGCGAGTGGCGAGGGCGAGCGCGTCATTGCTCTCGAGCCATGGTAGGGTGCCGGGGACCAGCCCCGGCTGATCCAGGGTATTCGAAGGAGAGACGGCGTAGGCGAAGATCAGGAAACCACTGCTTAATTAAATGTTAATTAAGGATATAAAGAGTAATAGAATGAGGATAGCTCAGTGAGGAAATTCAGTGGAGAAAAGAGGCTGAATAATTCAGCCAGAAGGTAAGAGAAAGAACGACATGGTGAGACCAAGTTTCGGTGAACAAGGCCCGCACTTTATTTTTCAAAGTAGTTTTTATACCTTAAGTTATGCATAGAGGATAATGGGGGAAGGGGTCGAGTCTTGCAGCAAACCAGGCTTTCTTCCTGCAAACTTATCATATGCAAAAGCTTAGGTGATTTGCATCATCTTCTGGCCCGGAGGCCTGTTAACATTTTAAGACCTTTTCTTCAGAAAACTTATTTTTCTCTAAAGGTGGTTGGTCAGGAGCCACCCTCCAAAAAAGCATTAGATAAAGTTGCATTCCTACAGAGCAAAGGTGTGGTGGGCTATAACAAGAAAAAGAATTAACTCAAGGGTCCCAGGTTACAAACATTAAAGCTACTACTTACACCAATTATATTAATCAATACACTGCCAGGGACACAGCAGGTAAGGGATATGGAAACTTAGCAGCAAACAATGGCCCAACAAGTGAAAAACCATTCACCAATACAATTTCTAATCAATCTTGTAACTACTCAAAAGAATCTGTGTTTAGACAGTTTAGAACATCTCCTGCCTCTCACAGTTGGGAGGCTCTGAACGATCCCATGTGGCCGGAAAAACCTATTCAGGCAGGCTAGAGGATTTCCAAAGGAGTTTGTAGGTTAAACACTGTCACACCCAGGAATTATTAACTGGAACTGTAAGCTAACTCTTTTTTCAGAGAGAGGTAGTGGGGGAGAGCCCCCCGTAAAGTCAGAGGTTTAGGTGAAAGCACAAGCAGAAAGTAGGCAGACTCTGGTTTTGGGGGTATATGCTCGAGAATTTCCAGGGGGACTCCTGAAGCTCGATCCCGCCTTTGCGTATGCCGAGCCTCCTTCCTCATGACCTTTGTCATGGGCGGAGTTCCTCACTGGCTCCCAGCAGTGATAGAATTCCAGTGGAGCTATTCCAGATCCTGAAAGATGATGCTGTGGAAAGTGCTGCACTCAATATGCAATATGCAATATGCACTCAATATGCAATATGCCGGCTCACGGCAGTAGGGGAATCTGGCCTCGAGACGTGTTGAAGAAGGTCTCTCGAGGTCTTTCTCGGGTTGAGGCAGGACACCCTGGGGTCCCTCGACTTGTGCAGGTGACCTCAGGGGGCTTCTCATGGTGGCTCTGAGAAGTCAGGGAAACTGGAGGTGGGAGGGGCCTCTCGGCACTCCACTGGGTTTGGTGCATTGGAAGAGGGCCTCATCTCCAGTTGAGGCAGGAACCTCAGGGTTCCTCTGACTTCAGACTCCGATCGCAAGGTCCCTGCAGACTTGGGACAGGAGAGTCAGGCCTCGTCTTGGGTTGAGGCATGGAACTCCGCTTGCCTCTCGAGGTGTTCCCGGGGAGACAGGCCACTTGTCGAGCGGTATTTGGAACCTGGGGGTCTTTTCCCGACGATGCACGGGCGAGTCACTGCCCCTTCGTGTTGACTTCATTCACAGGGTGGAGTTCGAAGAGGTGTCCGGGCATCGGGTTCTTATCAAGAGGGGACCGGGAAATCGGGGTCCTTCGGAATGTGGAACCACCCACGAGGCCACGTCTGGAATGTCGTCGTGAGACCGGCCTCATCCTGAGGTGCGACCGGAAGGTCGGGAACCCCTTCCAGACAAAGCAGGGGAGTCGACCCTCCTGTCCAGATCAGGAGGGTAGAAGGGGCTCAGAGGAAGTGGTGCGGGAAAACCTCGGTGTTCCTCTTGAGGGAGACCGGGATGTCGGGGCACTTTGTGGGTCGCATCAAGGGTGCCAAGTACCGTTTCGACCTCCAATACCTAACGTGGGACTTCTCCTGAGACACTGTAGCGGGAAAGGGCTTCATCTTGCGATGACGGGGGAACCACGTGGATTTTCTCGAGTTGCAGCGGGATTCTCGAGTTACGACGGGGAATTCAGGATGCCTCTTGTGTTGGCCCAGGGAAGTCCAATCTTCCATTCGAGTTGCGAAGGAAAGCTGGGGATTGCTCTCGAGTGACTGCAGGGCCAATAGACCTCATCTAGGCTTGTGTCCAGAAGCCAATGTTCCTCTCCAGGGGCGAAAGGGATCTCGGGGTTGCATTCCAGACGCACCCGGGGAGACAGGCATCCATCTCGAGTGGAAGCAAAGAACCCCGCTCTGCTCTCGAGTCGCGACGGGTATCTCTTGGAGCTCACTGGGTGGACTAAAGGGAGTCAAGCCTCCTGAGGCGTTTGGAGAGAGGTCGAGAGACTGGTCTCTAGGCCATACAGGAGACGAAGGCCCTCAAGTCGCGATGACGGGGGAGGCTCGGGGTTGTTCTCGAGCGGCGGCCCCAGTGTGCGGTTTCTCGCGAGGTACGACGGCGAGGTCAGTGAGCCTCTCGTGGGGCGGCAAGGAAGTCGGGTCTCCATGCGAATGGCGAGGGGGAGCGCGTCTTTACTCTCAAGTCATAGTAGGGGAATCTGGCCTCGAGACGTGTTGAAGAAGGTCTCTCGAGGTCTTTCTCGGGTTGAGGCAGGACACCCTGGGGTCCCTCGACTTGTGCAGGTGACCTCAGGGGGCTTCTCATGGTGGCTCTGAGAAGTCAGGGAAACTGGAGGTGGGAGGGGCCTCTCGGCACTCCACTGGGTTTGGTGCATTGGAAGAGGGCCTCATCTCCAGTTGAGGCAGGAACCTCAGGGTTCCTCTGACTTCAGACTCCGATCGCAAGGTCCCTGCAGACTTGGGACAGGAGAGTCAGGCCTCGTCTTGGGTTGAGGCATGGAACTCCGCTTGCCTCTCGAGGTGTTCCCGGGGAGACAGGCCACTTGTCGAGCGGTATTTGGAACCTGGGGGTCTTTTCCCGACGATGCACGGGCGAGTCACTGCCCCTTCGTGTTGACTTCATTCACAGGGTGGAGTTCGAAGAGGTGTCCGGGCATCGGGTTCTTATCAAGAGGGGACCGGGAAATCGGGGTCCTTCGGAATGTGGAACCACCCACGAGGCCACGTCTGGAATGTCGTCGTGAGACCGGCCTCATCCTGAGGTGCGACCGGAAGGTCGGGAACCCCTTCCAGACAAAGCAGGGGAGTCGACCCTCCTGTCCAGATCAGGAGGGTAGAAGAGGCTCCGAGGAAGTGTTGCCGGAAAACTTCGGTGTTCCTCTCGAGGGAGACCGGGATGTCGGGGCACTTTGTGGGTCGCATCAAGGGTGACAAGTACCGTTTCGAACTCCAATTCCTAAAGTGGGACTTCTCCTGAGACGCTGTAGCGGCACAGGGCTACATCTTGCGATGACGGGGGAACCACGTGGTTTTTCTCGAGGTGTAGCAGGATTCTCGAATTACGACGGGGAATTCAGGATGCCTCTTGTGTAGGCCCAGGGAAGTCCAATCTTCCATTCGAGTTGCGAAGGAAAGCTGGGGATTTCTCTCGAGTGACTGCAGGGCCAATAGACCTCATCTAGGCTTGTGTCCAGAAGCCAGTGTTCCTCTCCAGGGGCGACAGGGATCTCGGGGTTGCATTCCAGACACACCCGGGGAGACAGGCCTCCATCTCGAGTGGAAGCAAAGAACCCCGCTCTGCTCTCGAGTCGCGACGGGTATCTCTTGGAGCTCACTGGGTGGACTAAAGCGAGTCAAGCCTCCTGAGGCGTTTGGAGAGAGGTCGCGAGATTGGTCTCTAGGCCATGCAGGAGACGAAGGCCCTCATCTCGCGATGCCGGGGGAGTCTTGGGGTTGTTCTCGAGCGGCGGCCCCAGTGTGCGCTTTCTCACGAGGTACGACGGCGAGGTCAGTGAGCCTCTCGTGGGGCGCCAGGGAAGTCGGGTCTCCATGCGAGTGGCGAGGGCGAGCGCCGTCATTGCTCTCGAGCCATGGTAGGGTGCCGGGGACCAGCCCCGGCTGATCCAGGGTATTCGAAGGAGAGACGGCGTAGGCGAAGATCAGGAAACCACTGCTTAATTAAATGTTAATTAAGGATATAAAGAGTAATAGAATGAGGATAGCTCAGTGAGGAAATTCAGTGGAGAAAAGAGGCTGAATAATTCAGCCAGAAGGTAAGAGAAAGAACGACATGGTGAGACCAAGTTTCGGTGAACAAGGCCCGCACTTTATTTTTCAAAGTAGTTTTTATACCTTAAGTTATGCATAGAGGATAATGGGGGAAGGGGTCGAGTCTTGCAGCAAACCAGGCTTTCTTCCTGCAAACTTATCATATGCAAAAGCTTAGGTGATTTGCATCATCTTCTGGCCCGGAGGCCTGTTAACATTTTAAGACCTTTTCTTCAGAAAACTTATTTTTCTCTAAAGGTGGTTGGTCAGGAGCCACCCTCCAAAAAAGCATTAGATAAAGTTGCATTCCTACAGAGCAAAGGTGTGGTGGGCTATAACAAGAAAAAGAATTAACTCAAGGGTCCCAGGTTACAAACATTAAAGCTACTACTTACACCAATTATATTAATCAATACACTGCCAGGGACACAGCAGGTAAGGGATATGGAAACTTAGCAGCAAACAATGGCCCAACAAGTGAAAAACCATTCACCAATACAATTTCTAATCAATCTTGTAACTACTCAAAAGAATCTGTGTTTAGACAGTTTAGAACATCTCCTGCCTCTCACAGTTGGGAGGCTCTGAACGATCCCATGTGGCCGGAAAAACCTATTCAGGCAGGCTAGAGGATTTCCAAAGGAGTTTGTAGGTTAAACACTGTCACACCCAGGAATTATTAACTGGAACTGTAAGCTAACTCTTTTTTCAGAGAGAGGTAGTGGGGGAGAGCCCCCCGTAAAGTCAGAGGTTTAGGTGAAAGCACAAGCAGAAAGTAGGCAGACTCTGGTTTTGGGGGTATATGCTCGAGAATTTCCAGGGGGACTCCTGAAGCTCGATCCCGCCTTTGCGTATGCCGAGCCTCCTTCCTCATGACCTTTGTCATGGGCGGAGTTCCTCACTGGCTCCCAGCAGTGATAGAATTCCAGTGGAGCTATTCCAGATCCTGAAAGATGATGCTGTGGAAAGTGCTGCACTCAATATGCAATATGCAATATGCACTCAATATGCAATATGCCGGCTCACGGCAGTAGGGGAATCTGGCCTCGAGACGTGTTGAAGAAGGTCTCTCGAGGTCTTTCTCGGGTTGAGGCAGGACACCCTGGGGTCCCTCGACTTGTGCAGGTGACCTCAGGGGGCTTCTCATGGTGGCTCTGAGAAGTCAGGGAAACTGGAGGTGGGAGGGGCCTCTCGGCACTCCACTGGGTTTGGTGCATTGGAAGAGGGCCTCATCTCCAGTTGAGGCAGGAACCTCAGGGTTCCTCTGACTTCAGACTCCGATCGCAAGGTCCCTGCAGACTTGGGACAGGAGAGTCAGGCCTCGTCTTGGGTTGAGGCATGGAACTCCGCTTGCCTCTCGAGGTGTTCCCGGGGAGACAGGCCACTTGTCGAGCGGTATTTGGAACCTGGGGGTCTTTTCCCGACGATGCACGGGCGAGTCACTGCCCCTTCGTGTTGACTTCATTCACAGGGTGGAGTTCGAAGAGGTGTCCGGGCATCGGGTTCTTATCAAGAGGGGACCGGGAAATCGGGGTCCTTCGGAATGTGGAACCACCCACGAGGCCACGTCTGGAATGTCGTCGTGAGACCGGCCTCATCCTGAGGTGCGACCGGAAGGTCGGGAACCCCTTCCAGACAAAGCAGGGGAGTCGACCCTCCTGTCCAGATCAGGAGGGTAGAAGGGGCTCAGAGGAAGTGGTGCGGGAAAACCTCGGTGTTCCTCTTGAGGGAGACCGGGATGTCGGGGCACTTTGTGGGTCGCATCAAGGGTGCCAAGTACCGTTTCGACCTCCAATACCTAACGTGGGACTTCTCCTGAGACACTGTAGCGGGAAAGGGCTTCATCTTGCGATGACGGGGGAACCACGTGGATTTTCTCGAGTTGCAGCGGGATTCTCGAGTTACGACGGGGAATTCAGGATGCCTCTTGTGTTGGCCCAGGGAAGTCCAATCTTCCATTCGAGTTGCGAAGGAAAGCTGGGGATTGCTCTCGAGTGACTGCAGGGCCAATAGACCTCATCTAGGCTTGTGTCCAGAAGCCAATGTTCCTCTCCAGGGGCGAAAGGGATCTCGGGGTTGCATTCCAGACGCACCCGGGGAGACAGGCATCCATCTCGAGTGGAAGCAAAGAACCCCGCTCTGCTCTCGAGTCGCGACGGGTATCTCTTGGAGCTCACTGGGTGGACTAAAGGGAGTCAAGCCTCCTGAGGCGTTTGGAGAGAGGTCGAGAGACTGGTCTCTAGGCCATACAGGAGACGAAGGCCCTCAAGTCGCGATGACGGGGGAGGCTCGGGGTTGTTCTCGAGCGGCGGCCCCAGTGTGCGGTTTCTCGCGAGGTACGACGGCGAGGTCAGTGAGCCTCTCGTGGGGCGGCAAGGAAGTCGGGTCTCCATGCGAATGGCGAGGGGGAGCGCGTCTTTACTCTCAAGTCATAGTAGGGGAATCTGGCCTCGAGACGTGTTGAAGAAGGTCTCTCGAGGTCTTTCTCGGGTTGAGGCAGGACACCCTGGGGTCCCTCGACTTGTGCAGGTGACCTCAGGGGGCTTCTCATGGTGGCTCTGAGAAGTCAGGGAAACTGGAGGTGGGAGGGGCCTCTCGGCACTCCACTGGGTTTGGTGCATTGGAAGAGGGCCTCATCTCCAGTTGAGGCAGGAACCTCAGGGTTCCTCTGACTTCAGACTCCGATCGCAAGGTCCCTGCAGACTTGGGACAGGAGAGTCAGGCCTCGTCTTGGGTTGAGGCATGGAACTCCGCTTGCCTCTCGAGGTGTTCCCGGGGAGACAGGCCACTTGTCGAGCGGTATTTGGAACCTGGGGGTCTTTTCCCGACGATGCACGGGCGAGTCACTGCCCCTTCGTGTTGACTTCATTCACAGGGTGGAGTTCGAAGAGGTGTCCGGGCATCGGGTTCTTATCAAGAGGGGACCGGGAAATCGGGGTCCTTCGGAATGTGGAACCACCCACGAGGCCACGTCTGGAATGTCGTCGTGAGACCGGCCTCATCCTGAGGTGCGACCGGAAGGTCGGGAACCCCTTCCAGACAAAGCAGGGGAGTCGACCCTCCTGTCCAGATCAGGAGGGTAGAAGAGGCTCCGAGGAAGTGTTGCCGGAAAACTTCGGTGTTCCTCTCGAGGGAGACCGGGATGTCGGGGCACTTTGTGGGTCGCATCAAGGGTGACAAGTACCGTTTCGAACTCCAATTCCTAAAGTGGGACTTCTCCTGAGACGCTGTAGCGGCACAGGGCTACATCTTGCGATGACGGGGGAACCACGTGGTTTTTCTCGAGGTGTAGCAGGATTCTCGAATTACGACGGGGAATTCAGGATGCCTCTTGTGTAGGCCCAGGGAAGTCCAATCTTCCATTCGAGTTGCGAAGGAAAGCTGGGGATTTCTCTCGAGTGACTGCAGGGCCAATAGACCTCATCTAGGCTTGTGTCCAGAAGCCAGTGTTCCTCTCCAGGGGCGACAGGGATCTCGGGGTTGCATTCCAGACACACCCGGGGAGACAGGCCTCCATCTCGAGTGGAAGCAAAGAACCCCGCTCTGCTCTCGAGTCGCGACGGGTATCTCTTGGAGCTCACTGGGTGGACTAAAGCGAGTCAAGCCTCCTGAGGCGTTTGGAGAGAGGTCGCGAGATTGGTCTCTAGGCCATGCAGGAGACGAAGGCCCTCATCTCGCGATGCCGGGGGAGTCTTGGGGTTGTTCTCGAGCGGCGGCCCCAGTGTGCGCTTTCTCACGAGGTACGACGGCGAGGTCAGTGAGCCTCTCGTGGGGCGCCAGGGAAGTCGGGTCTCCATGCGAGTGGCGAGGGCGAGCGCGTCATTGCTCTCGAGCCATGGTAGGGTGCCGGGGACCAGCCCCGGCTGATCCAGGGTATTCGAAGGAGAGACGGCGTAGGCGAAGATCAGGAAACCACTGCTTAATTAAATGTTAATTAAGGATATAAAGAGTAATAGAATGAGGATAGCTCAGTGAGGAAATTCAGTGGAGAAAAGAGGCTGAATAATTCAGCCAGAAGGTAAGAGAAAGAACGACATGGTGAGACCAAGTTTCGGTGAACAAGGCCCGCACTTTATTTTTCAAAGTAGTTTTTATACCTTAAGTTATGCATAGAGGATAATGGGGGAAGGGGTCGAGTCTTGCAGCAAACCAGGCTTTCTTCCTGCAAACTTATCATATGCAAAAGCTTAGGTGATTTGCATCATCTTCTGGCCCGGAGGCCTGTTAACATTTTAAGACCTTTTCTTCAGAAAACTTATTTTTCTCTAAAGGTGGTTGGTCAGGAGCCACCCTCCAAAAAAGCATTAGATAAAGTTGCATTCCTACAGAGCAAAGGTGTGGTGGGCTATAACAAGAAAAAGAATTAACTCAAGGGTCCCAGGTTACAAACATTAAAGCTACTACTTACACCAATTATATTAATCAATACACTGCCAGGGACACAGCAGGTAAGGGATATGGAAACTTAGCAGCAAACAATGGCCCAACAAGTGAAAAACCATTCACCAATACAATTTCTAATCAATCTTGTAACTACTCAAAAGAATCTGTGTTTAGACAGTTTAGAACATCTCCTGCCTCTCACAGTTGGGAGGCTCTGAACGATCCCATGTGGCCGGAAAAACCTATTCAGGCAGGCTAGAGGATTTCCAAAGGAGTTTGTAGGTTAAACACTGTCACACCCAGGAATTATTAACTGGAACTGTAAGCTAACTCTTTTTTCAGAGAGAGGTAGTGGGGGAGAGCCCCCCGTAAAGTCAGAGGTTTAGGTGAAAGCACAAGCAGAAAGTAGGCAGACTCTGGTTTTGGGGGTATATGCTCGAGAATTTCCAGGGGGACTCCTGAAGCTCGATCCCGCCTTTGCGTATGCCGAGCCTCCTTCCTCATGACCTTTGTCATGGGCGGAGTTCCTCACTGGCTCCCAGCAGTGATAGAATTCCAGTGGAGCTATTCCAGATCCTGAAAGATGATGCTGTGGAAAGTGCTGCACTCAATATGCAATATGCAATATGCACTCAATATGCAATATGCCGGCTCACGGCAGTAGGGGAATCTGGCCTCGAGACGTGTTGAAGAAGGTCTCTCGAGGTCTTTCTCGGGTTGAGGCAGGACACCCTGGGGTCCCTCGACTTGTGCAGGTGACCTCAGGGGGCTTCTCATGGTGGCTCTGAGAAGTCAGGGAAACTGGAGGTGGGAGGGGCCTCTCGGCACTCCACTGGGTTTGGTGCATTGGAAGAGGGCCTCATCTCCAGTTGAGGCAGGAACCTCAGGGTTCCTCTGACTTCAGACTCCGATCGCAAGGTCCCTGCAGACTTGGGACAGGAGAGTCAGGCCTCGTCTTGGGTTGAGGCATGGAACTCCGCTTGCCTCTCGAGGTGTTCCCGGGGAGACAGGCCACTTGTCGAGCGGTATTTGGAACCTGGGGGTCTTTTCCCGACGATGCACGGGCGAGTCACTGCCCCTTCGTGTTGACTTCATTCACAGGGTGGAGTTCGAAGAGGTGTCCGGGCATCGGGTTCTTATCAAGAGGGGACCGGGAAATCGGGGTCCTTCGGAATGTGGAACCACCCACGAGGCCACGTCTGGAATGTCGTCGTGAGACCGGCCTCATCCTGAGGTGCGACCGGAAGGTCGGGAACCCCTTCCAGACAAAGCAGGGGAGTCGACCCTCCTGTCCAGATCAGGAGGGTAGAAGGGGCTCAGAGGAAGTGGTGCGGGAAAACCTCGGTGTTCCTCTTGAGGGAGACCGGGATGTCGGGGCACTTTGTGGGTCGCATCAAGGGTGCCAAGTACCGTTTCGACCTCCAATACCTAACGTGGGACTTCTCCTGAGACACTGTAGCGGGAAAGGGCTTCATCTTGCGATGACGGGGGAACCACGTGGATTTTCTCGAGTTGCAGCGGGATTCTCGAGTTACGACGGGGAATTCAGGATGCCTCTTGTGTTGGCCCAGGGAAGTCCAATCTTCCATTCGAGTTGCGAAGGAAAGCTGGGGATTGCTCTCGAGTGACTGCAGGGCCAATAGACCTCATCTAGGCTTGTGTCCAGAAGCCAATGTTCCTCTCCAGGGGCGAAAGGGATCTCGGGGTTGCATTCCAGACGCACCCGGGGAGACAGGCATCCATCTCGAGTGGAAGCAAAGAACCCCGCTCTGCTCTCGAGTCGCGACGGGTATCTCTTGGAGCTCACTGGGTGGACTAAAGGGAGTCAAGCCTCCTGAGGCGTTTGGAGAGAGGTCGAGAGACTGGTCTCTAGGCCATACAGGAGACGAAGGCCCTCAAGTCGCGATGACGGGGGAGGCTCGGGGTTGTTCTCGAGCGGCGGCCCCAGTGTGCGGTTTCTCGCGAGGTACGACGGCGAGGTCAGTGAGCCTCTCGTGGGGCGGCAAGGAAGTCGGGTCTCCATGCGAATGGCGAGGGGGAGCGCGTCTTTACTCTCAAGTCATAGTAGGGGAATCTGGCCTCGAGACGTGTTGAAGAAGGTCTCTCGAGGTCTTTCTCGGGTTGAGGCAGGACACCCTGGGGTCCCTCGACTTGTGCAGGTGACCTCAGGGGGCTTCTCATGGTGGCTCTGAGAAGTCAGGGAAACTGGAGGTGGGAGGGGCCTCTCGGCACTCCACTGGGTTTGGTGCATTGGAAGAGGGCCTCATCTCCAGTTGAGGCAGGAACCTCAGGGTTCCTCTGACTTCAGACTCCGATCGCAAGGTCCCTGCAGACTTGGGACAGGAGAGTCAGGCCTCGTCTTGGGTTGAGGCATGGAACTCCGCTTGCCTCTCGAGGTGTTCCCGGGGAGACAGGCCACTTGTCGAGCGGTATTTGGAACCTGGGGGTCTTTTCCCGACGATGCACGGGCGAGTCACTGCCCCTTCGTGTTGACTTCATTCACAGGGTGGAGTTCGAAGAGGTGTCCGGGCATCGGGTTCTTATCAAGAGGGGACCGGGAAATCGGGGTCCTTCGGAATGTGGAACCACCCACGAGGCCACGTCTGGAATGTCGTCGTGAGACCGGCCTCATCCTGAGGTGCGACCGGAAGGTCGGGAACCCCTTCCAGACAAAGCAGGGGAGTCGACCCTCCTGTCCAGATCAGGAGGGTAGAAGAGGCTCCGAGGAAGTGTTGCCGGAAAACTTCGGTGTTCCTCTCGAGGGAGACCGGGATGTCGGGGCACTTTGTGGGTCGCATCAAGGGTGACAAGTACCGTTTCGAACTCCAATTCCTAAAGTGGGACTTCTCCTGAGACGCTGTAGCGGCACAGGGCTACATCTTGCGATGACGGGGGAACCACGTGGTTTTTCTCGAGGTGTAGCAGGATTCTCGAATTACGACGGGGAATTCAGGATGCCTCTTGTGTAGGCCCAGGGAAGTCCAATCTTCCATTCGAGTTGCGAAGGAAAGCTGGGGATTTCTCTCGAGTGACTGCAGGGCCAATAGACCTCATCTAGGCTTGTGTCCAGAAGCCAGTGTTCCTCTCCAGGGGCGACAGGGATCTCGGGGTTGCATTCCAGACACACCCGGGGAGACAGGCCTCCATCTCGAGTGGAAGCAAAGAACCCCGCTCTGCTCTCGAGTCGCGACGGGTATCTCTTGGAGCTCACTGGGTGGACTAAAGCGAGTCAAGCCTCCTGAGGCGTTTGGAGAGAGGTCGCGAGATTGGTCTCTAGGCCATGCAGGAGACGAAGGCCCTCATCTCGCGATGCCGGGGGAGTCTTGGGGTTGTTCTCGAGCGGCGGCCCCAGTGTGCGCTTTCTCACGAGGTACGACGGCGAGGTCAGTGAGCCTCTCGTGGGGCGCCAGGGAAGTCGGGTCTCCATGCGAGTGGCGAGGGCGAGCGCGTCATTGCTCTCGAGCCATGGTAGGGTGCCGGGGACCAGCCCCGGCTGATCCAGGGTATTCGAAGGAGAGACGGCGTAGGCGAAGATCAGGAAACCACTGCTTAATTAAATGTTAATTAAGGATATAAAGAGTAATAGAATGAGGATAGCTCAGTGAGGAAATTCAGTGGAGAAAAGAGGCTGAATAATTCAGCCAGAAGGTAAGAGAAAGAACGACATGGTGAGACCAAGTTTCGGTGAACAAGGCCCGCACTTTATTTTTCAAAGTAGTTTTTATACCTTAAGTTATGCATAGAGGATAATGGGGGAAGGGGTCGAGTCTTGCAGCAAACCAGGCTTTCTTCCTGCAAACTTATCATATGCAAAAGCTTAGGTGATTTGCATCATCTTCTGGCCCGGAGGCCTGTTAACATTTTAAGACCTTTTCTTCAGAAAACTTATTTTTCTCTAAAGGTGGTTGGTCAGGAGCCACCCTCCAAAAAAGCATTAGATAAAGTTGCATTCCTACAGAGCAAAGGTGTGGTGGGCTATAACAAGAAAAAGAATTAACTCAAGGGTCCCAGGTTACAAACATTAAAGCTACTACTTACACCAATTATATTAATCAATACACTGCCAGGGACACAGCAGGTAAGGGATATGGAAACTTAGCAGCAAACAATGGCCCAACAAGTGAAAAACCATTCACCAATACAATTTCTAATCAATCTTGTAACTACTCAAAAGAATCTGTGTTTAGACAGTTTAGAACATCTCCTGCCTCTCACAGTTGGGAGGCTCTGAACGATCCCATGTGGCCGGAAAAACCTATTCAGGCAGGCTAGAGGATTTCCAAAGGAGTTTGTAGGTTAAACACTGTCACACCCAGGAATTATTAACTGGAACTGTAAGCTAACTCTTTTTTCAGAGAGAGGTAGTGGGGGAGAGCCCCCCGTAAAGTCAGAGGTTTAGGTGAAAGCACAAGCAGAAAGTAGGCAGACTCTGGTTTTGGGGGTATATGCTCGAGAATTTCCAGGGGGACTCCTGAAGCTCGATCCCGCCTTTGCGTATGCCGAGCCTCCTTCCTCATGACCTTTGTCATGGGCGGAGTTCCTCACTGGCTCCCAGCAGTGATAGAATTCCAGTGGAGCTATTCCAGATCCTGAAAGATGATGCTGTGGAAAGTGCTGCACTCAATATGCAATATGCAATATGCACTCAATATGCAATATGCCGGCTCACGGCAGTAGGGGAATCTGGCCTCGAGACGTGTTGAAGAAGGTCTCTCGAGGTCTTTCTCGGGTTGAGGCAGGACACCCTGGGGTCCCTCGACTTGTGCAGGTGACCTCAGGGGGCTTCTCATGGTGGCTCTGAGAAGTCAGGGAAACTGGAGGTGG
This sequence comes from Bos indicus, assembly GCF_029378745.1. Lineage (NCBI taxonomy): Eukaryota > Metazoa > Chordata > Mammalia > Artiodactyla > Bovidae > Bos > Bos indicus. The sequence goes on from NW_027223717.1 coordinate 367,561, forward strand.
GAGGGGCCTCTCGGCACTCCACTGGGTTTGGTGCATTGGAAGAGGGCCTCATCTCCAGTTGAGGCAGGAACCTCAGGGTTCCTCTGACTTCAGACTCCGATCGCAAGGTCCCTGCAGACTTGGGACAGGAGAGTCAGGCCTCGTCTTGGGTTGAGGCATGGAACTCCGCTTGCCTCTCGAGGTGTTCCCGGGGAGACAGGCCACTTGTCGAGCGGTATTTGGAACCTGGGGGTCTTTTCCCGACGATGCACGGGCGAGTCACTGCCCCTTCGTGTTGACTTCATTCACAGGGTGGAGTTCGAAGAGGTGTCCGGGCATCGGGTTCTTATCAAGAGGGGACCGGGAAATCGGGGTCCTTCGGAATGTGGAACCACCCACGAGGCCACGTCTGGAATGTCGTCGTGAGACCGGCCTCATCCTGAGGTGCGACCGGAAGGTCGGGAACCCCTTCCAGACAAAGCAGGGGAGTCGACCCTCCTGTCCAGATCAGGAGGGTAGAAGGGGCTCAGAGGAAGTGGTGCGGGAAAACCTCGGTGTTCCTCTTGAGGGAGACCGGGATGTCGGGGCACTTTGTGGGTCGCATCAAGGGTGCCAAGTACCGTTTCGACCTCCAATACCTAACGTGGGACTTCTCCTGAGACACTGTAGCGGGAAAGGGCTTCATCTTGCGATGACGGGGGAACCACGTGGATTTTCTCGAGTTGCAGCGGGATTCTCGAGTTACGACGGGGAATTCAGGATGCCTCTTGTGTTGGCCCAGGGAAGTCCAATCTTCCATTCGAGTTGCGAAGGAAAGCTGGGGATTGCTCTCGAGTGACTGCAGGGCCAATAGACCTCATCTAGGCTTGTGTCCAGAAGCCAATGTTCCTCTCCAGGGGCGAAAGGGATCTCGGGGTTGCATTCCAGACGCACCCGGGGAGACAGGCATCCATCTCGAGTGGAAGCAAAGAACCCCGCTCTGCTCTCGAGTCGCGACGGGTATCTCTTGGAGCTCACTGGGTGGACTAAAGGGAGTCAAGCCTCCTGAGGCGTTTGGAGAGAGGTCGAGAGACTGGTCTCTAGGCCATACAGGAGACGAAGGCCCTCAAGTCGCGATGACGGGGGAGGCTCGGGGTTGTTCTCGAGCGGCGGCCCCAGTGTGCGGTTTCTCGCGAGGTACGACGGCGAGGTCAGTGAGCCTCTCGTGGGGCGGCAAGGAAGTCGGGTCTCCATGCGAATGGCGAGGGGGAGCGCGTCTTTACTCTCAAGTCATAGTAGGGGAATCTGGCCTCGAGACGTGTTGAAGAAGGTCTCTCGAGGTCTTTCTCGGGTTGAGGCAGGACACCCTGGGGTCCCTCGACTTGTGCAGGTGACCTCAGGGGGCTTCTCATGGTGGCTCTGAGAAGTCAGGGAAACTGGAGGTGGGAGGGGCCTCTCGGCACTCCACTGGGTTTGGTGCATTGGAAGAGGGCCTCATCTCCAGTTGAGGCAGGAACCTCAGGGTTCCTCTGACTTCAGACTCCGATCGCAAGGTCCCTGCAGACTTGGGACAGGAGAGTCAGGCCTCGTCTTGGGTTGAGGCATGGAACTCCGCTTGCCTCTCGAGGTGTTCCCGGGGAGACAGGCCACTTGTCGAGCGGTATTTGGAACCTGGGGGTCTTTTCCCGACGATGCACGGGCGAGTCACTGCCCCTTCGTGTTGACTTCATTCACAGGGTGGAGTTCGAAGAGGTGTCCGGGCATCGGGTTCTTATCAAGAGGGGACCGGGAAATCGGGGTCCTTCGGAATGTGGAACCACCCACGAGGCCACGTCTGGAATGTCGTCGTGAGACCGGCCTCATCCTGAGGTGCGACCGGAAGGTCGGGAACCCCTTCCAGACAAAGCAGGGGAGTCGACCCTCCTGTCCAGATCAGGAGGGTAGAAGGGGCTCAGAGGAAGTGGTGCGGGAAAACCTCGGTGTTCCTCTTGAGGGAGACCGGGATGTCGGGGCACTTTGTGGGTCGCATCAAGGGTGCCAAGTACCGTTTCGACCTCCAATACCTAACGTGGGACTTCTCCTGAGACACTGTAGCGGGAAAGGGCTTCATCTTGCGATGACGGGGGAACCACGTGGATTTTCTCGAGTTGCAGCGGGATTCTCGAGTTACGACGGGGAATTCAGGATGCCTCTTGTGTTGGCCCAGGGAAGTCCAATCTTCCATTCGAGTTGCGAAGGAAAGCTGGGGATTGCTCTCGAGTGACTGCAGGGCCAATAGACCTCATCTAGGCTTGTGTCCAGAAGCCAATGTTCCTCTCCAGGGGCGAAAGGGATCTCGGGGTTGCATTCCAGACGCACCCGGGGAGACAGGCATCCATCTCGAGTGGAAGCAAAGAACCCCGCTCTGCTCTCGAGTCGCGACGGGTATCTCTTGGAGCTCACTGGGTGGACTAAAGGGAGTCAAGCCTCCTGAGGCGTTTGGAGAGAGGTCGAGAGACTGGTCTCTAGGCCATACAGGAGACGAAGGCCCTCAAGTCGCGATGACGGGGGAGGCTCGGGGTTGTTCTCGAGCGGCGGCCCCAGTGTGCGGTTTCTCGCGAGGTACGACGGCGAGGTCAGTGAGCCTCTCGTGGGGCGGCAAGGAAGTCGGGTCTCCATGCGAATGGCGAGGGGGAGCGCGTCTTTACTCTCAAGTCATAGTAGGGGAATCTGGCCTCGAGACGTGTTGAAGAAGGTCTCTCGAGGTCTTTCTCGGGTTGAGGCAGGACACCCTGGGGTCCCTCGACTTGTGCAGGTGACCTCAGGGGGCTTCTCATGGTGGCTCTGAGAAGTCAGGGAAACTGGAGGTGGGAGGGGCCTCTCGGCACTCCACTGGGTTTGGTGCATTGGAAGAGGGCCTCATCTCCAGTTGAGGCAGGAACCTCAGGGTTCCTCTGACTTCAGACTCCGATCGCAAGGTCCCTGCAGACTTGGGACAGGAGAGTCAGGCCTCGTCTTGGGTTGAGGCATGGAACTCCGCTTGCCTCTCGAGGTGTTCCCGGGGAGACAGGCCACTTGTCGAGCGGTATTTGGAACCTGGGGGTCTTTTCCCGACGATGCACGGGCGAGTCACTGCCCCTTCGTGTTGACTTCATTCACAGGGTGGAGTTCGAAGAGGTGTCCGGGCATCGGGTTCTTATCAAGAGGGGACCGGGAAATCGGGGTCCTTCGGAATGTGGAACCACCCACGAGGCCACGTCTGGAATGTCGTCGTGAGACCGGCCTCATCCTGAGGTGCGACCGGAAGGTCGGGAACCCCTTCCAGACAAAGCAGGGGAGTCGACCCTCCTGTCCAGATCAGGAGGGTAGAAGAGGCTCCGAGGAAGTGTTGCCGGAAAACTTCGGTGTTCCTCTCGAGGGAGACCGGGATGTCGGGGCACTTTGTGGGTCGCATCAAGGGTGACAAGTACCGTTTCGAACTCCAATTCCTAAAGTGGGACTTCTCCTGAGACGCTGTAGCGGCACAGGGCTACATCTTGCGATGACGGGGGAACCACGTGGTTTTTCTCGAGGTGTAGCAGGATTCTCGAATTACGACGGGGAATTCAGGATGCCTCTTGTGTAGGCCCAGGGAAGTCCAATCTTCCATTCGAGTTGCGAAGGAAAGCTGGGGATTTCTCTCGAGTGACTGCAGGGCCAATAGACCTCATCTAGGCTTGTGTCCAGAAGCCAGTGTTCCTCTCCAGGGGCGACAGGGATCTCGGGGTTGCATTCCAGACACACCCGGGGAGACAGGCCTCCATCTCGAGTGGAAGCAAAGAACCCCGCTCTGCTCTCGAGTCGCGACGGGTATCTCTTGGAGCTCACTGGGTGGACTAAAGCGAGTCAAGCCTCCTGAGGCGTTTGGAGAGAGGTCGCGAGATTGGTCTCTAGGCCATGCAGGAGACGAAGGCCCTCATCTCGCGATGCCGGGGGAGTCTTGGGGTTGTTCTCGAGCGGCGGCCCCAGTGTGCGCTTTCTCACGAGGTACGACGGCGAGGTCAGTGAGCCTCTCGTGGGGCGCCAGGGAAGTCGGGTCTCCATGCGAGTGGCGAGGGCGAGCGCCTCATTGCTCTCGAGCCATGGTAGGGTGCCGGGGACCAGCCCCGGCTGATCCAGGGTATTCGAAGGAGAGACGGCGTAGGCGAAGATCAGGAAACCACTGCTTAATTAAATGTTAATTAAGGATATAAAGAGTAATAGAATGAGGATAGCTCAGTGAGGAAATTCAGTGGAGAAAAGAGGCTGAATAATTCAGCCAGAAGGTAAGAGAAAGAACGACATGGTGAGACCAAGTTTCGGTGAACAAGGCCCGCACTTTATTTTTCAAAGTAGTTTTTATACCTTAAGTTATGCATAGAGGATAATGGGGGAAGGGGTCGAGTCTTGCAGCAAACCAGGCTTTCTTCCTGCAAACTTATCATATGCAAAAGCTTAGGTGATTTGCATCATCTTCTGGCCCGGAGGCCTGTTAACATTTTAAGACCTTTTCTTCAGAAAACTTATTTTTCTCTAAAGGTGGTTGGTCAGGAGCCACCCTCCAAAAAAGCATTAGATAAAGTTGCATTCCTACAGAGCAAAGGTGTGGTGGGCTATAACAAGAAAAAGAATTAACTCAAGGGTCCCAGGTTACAAACATTAAAGCTACTACTTACACCAATTATATTAATCAATACACTGCCAGGGACACAGCAGGTAAGGGATATGGAAACTTAGCAGCAAACAATGGCCCAACAAGTGAAAAACCATTCACCAATACAATTTCTAATCAATCTTGTAACTACTCAAAAGAATCTGTGTTTAGACAGTTTAGAACATCTCCTGCCTCTCACAGTTGGGAGGCTCTGAACAATCCCATGTGGCCGGAAAAACCTATTCAGGCAGGCTAGAGGATTTCCAAAGGAGTTTGTAGGTTAAACACTGTCACACCCAGGAATTATTAACTGGAACTGTAAGCTAACTCTTTTTTCAGAGAGAGGTAGTGGGGGAGAGCCCCCCGTAAAGTCAGAGGTTTAGGTGAAAGCACAAGCAGAAAGTAGGCAGACTCTGGTTTTGGGGGTATATGCTCGAGAATTTCCAGGGGGACTCCTGAAGCTCGATCCCGCCTTTGCGTATGCCGAGCCTCCTTCCTCATGACCTTTGTCATGGGCGGAGTTCCTCACTGGCTCCCAGCAGTGATAGAATTCCAGTGGAGCTATTCCAGATCCTGAAAGATGATGCTGTGGAAAGTGCTGCACTCAATATGCAATATGCAATATGCACTCAATATGCAATATGCCGGCTCACGGCAGTAGGGGAATCTGGCCTCGAGACGTGTTGAAGAAGGTCTCTCGAGGTCTTTCTCGGGTTGAGGCAGGACACCCTGGGGTCCCTCGACTTGTGCAGGTGACCTCAGGGGGCTTCTCATGGTGGCTCTGAGAAGTCAGGGAAACTGGAGGTGGGAGGGGCCTCTCGGCACTCCACTGGGTTTGGTGCATTGGAAGAGGGCCTCATCTCCAGTTGAGGCAGGAACCTCAGGGTTCCTCTGACTTCAGACTCCGATCGCAAGGTCCCTGCAGACTTGGGACAGGAGAGTCAGGCCTCGTCTTGGGTTGAGGCATGGAACTCCGCTTGCCTCTCGAGGTGTTCCCGGGGAGACAGGCCACTTGTCGAGCGGTATTTGGAACCTGGGGGTCTTTTCCCGACGATGCACGGGCGAGTCACTGCCCCTTCGTGTTGACTTCATTCACAGGGTGGAGTTCGAAGAGGTGTCCGGGCATCGGGTTCTTATCAAGAGGGGACCGGGAAATCGGGGTCCTTCGGAATGTGGAACCACCCACGAGGCCACGTCTGGAATGTCGTCGTGAGACCGGCCTCATCCTGAGGTGCGACCGGAAGGTCGGGAACCCCTTCCAGACAAAGCAGGGGAGTCGACCCTCCTGTCCAGATCAGGAGGGTAGAAGGGGCTCAGAGGAAGTGGTGCGGGAAAACCTCGGTGTTCCTCTTGAGGGAGACCGGGATGTCGGGGCACTTTGTGGGTCGCATCAAGGGTGCCAAGTACCGTTTCGACCTCCAATACCTAACGTGGGACTTCTCCTGAGACACTGTAGCGGGAAAGGGCTTCATCTTGCGATGACGGGGGAACCACGTGGATTTTCTCGAGTTGCAGCGGGATTCTCGAGTTACGACGGGGAATTCAGGATGCCTCTTGTGTTGGCCCAGGGAAGTCCAATCTTCCATTCGAGTTGCGAAGGAAAGCTGGGGATTGCTCTCGAGTGACTGCAGGGCCAATAGACCTCATCTAGGCTTGTGTCCAGAAGCCAATGTTCCTCTCCAGGGGCGAAAGGGATCTCGGGGTTGCATTCCAGACGCACCCGGGGAGACAGGCATCCATCTCGAGTGGAAGCAAAGAACCCCGCTCTGCTCTCGAGTCGCGACGGGTATCTCTTGGAGCTCACTGGGTGGACTAAAGGGAGTCAAGCCTCCTGAGGCGTTTGGAGAGAGGTCGAGAGACTGGTCTCTAGGCCATACAGGAGACGAAGGCCCTCAAGTCGCGATGACGGGGGAGGCTCGGGGTTGTTCTCGAGCGGCGGCCCCAGTGTGCGGTTTCTCGCGAGGTACGACGGCGAGGTCAGTGAGCCTCTCGTGGGGCGGCAAGGAAGTCGGGTCTCCATGCGAATGGCGAGGGGGAGCGCGTCTTTACTCTCAAGTCATAGTAGGGGAATCTGGCCTCGAGACGTGTTGAAGAAGGTCTCTCGAGGTCTTTCTCGGGTTGAGGCAGGACACCCTGGGGTCCCTCGACTTGTGCAGGTGACCTCAGGGGGCTTCTCATGGTGGCTCTGAGAAGTCAGGGAAACTGGAGGTGGGAGGGGCCTCTCGGCACTCCACTGGGTTTGGTGCATTGGAAGAGGGCCTCATCTCCAGTTGAGGCAGGAACCTCAGGGTTCCTCTGACTTCAGACTCCGATCGCAAGGTCCCTGCAGACTTGGGACAGGAGAGTCAGGCCTCGTCTTGGGTTGAGGCATGGAACTCCGCTTGCCTCTCGAGGTGTTCCCGGGGAGACAGGCCACTTGTCGAGCGGTATTTGGAACCTGGGGGTCTTTTCCCGACGATGCACGGGCGAGTCACTGCCCCTTCGTGTTGACTTCATTCACAGGGTGGAGTTCGAAGAGGTGTCCGGGCATCGGGTTCTTATCAAGAGGGGACCGGGAAATCGGGGTCCTTCGGAATGTGGAACCACCCACGAGGCCACGTCTGGAATGTCGTCGTGAGACCGGCCTCATCCTGAGGTGCGACCGGAAGGTCGGGAACCCCTTCCAGACAAAGCAGGGGAGTCGACCCTCCTGTCCAGATCAGGAGGGTAGAAGAGGCTCCGAGGAAGTGTTGCCGGAAAACTTCGGTGTTCCTCTCGAGGGAGACCGGGATGTCGGGGCACTTTGTGGGTCGCATCAAGGGTGACAAGTACCGTTTCGAACTCCAATTCCTAAAGTGGGACTTCTCCTGAGACGCTGTAGCGGCACAGGGCTACATCTTGCGATGACGGGGGAACCACGTGGTTTTTCTCGAGGTGTAGCAGGATTCTCGAATTACGACGGGGAATTCAGGATGCCTCTTGTGTAGGCCCAGGGAAGTCCAATCTTCCATTCGAGTTGCGAAGGAAAGCTGGGGATTTCTCTCGAGTGACTGCAGGGCCAATAGACCTCATCTAGGCTTGTGTCCAGAAGCCAGTGTTCCTCTCCAGGGGCGACAGGGATCTCGGGGTTGCATTCCAGACACACCCGGGGAGACAGGCCTCCATCTCGAGTGGAAGCAAAGAACCCCGCTCTGCTCTCGAGTCGCGACGGGTATCTCTTGGAGCTCACTGGGTGGACTAAAGCGAGTCAAGCCTCCTGAGGCGTTTGGAGAGAGGTCGCGAGATTGGTCTCTAGGCCATGCAGGAGACGAAGGCCCTCATCTCGCGATGCCGGGGGAGTCTTGGGGTTGTTCTCGAGCGGCGGCCCCAGTGTGCGCTTTCTCACGAGGTACGACGGCGAGGTCAGTGAGCCTCTCGTGGGGCGCCAGGGAAGTCGGGTCTCCATGCGAGTGGCGAGGGCGAGCGCCTCATTGCTCTCGAGCCATGGTAGGGTGCCGGGGACCAGCCCCGGCTGATCCAGGGTATTCGAAGGAGAGACGGCGTAGGCGAAGATCAGGAAACCACTGCTTAATTAAATGTTAATTAAGGATATAAAGAGTAATAGAATGAGGATAGCTCAGTGAGGAAATTCAGTGGAGAAAAGAGGCTGAATAATTCAGCCAGAAGGTAAGAGAAAGAACGACATGGTGAGACCAAGTTTCGGTGAACAAGGCCCGCACTTTATTTTTCAAAGTAGTTTTTATACCTTAAGTTATGCATAGAGGATAATGGGGGAAGGGGTCGAGTCTTGCAGCAAACCAGGCTTTCTTCCTGCAAACTTATCATATGCAAAAGCTTAGGTGATTTGCATCATCTTCTGGCCCGGAGGCCTGTTAACATTTTAAGACCTTTTCTTCAGAAAACTTATTTTTCTCTAAAGGTGGTTGGTCAGGAGCCACCCTCCAAAAAAGCATTAGATAAAGTTGCATTCCTACAGAGCAAAGGTGTGGTGGGCTATAACAAGAAAAAGAATTAACTCAAGGGTCCCAGGTTACAAACATTAAAGCTACTACTTACACCAATTATATTAATCAATACACTGCCAGGGACACAGCAGGTAAGGGATATGGAAACTTAGCAGCAAACAATGGCCCAACAAGTGAAAAACCATTCACCAATACAATTTCTAATCAATCTTGTAACTACTCAAAAGAATCTGTGTTTAGACAGTTTAGAACATCTCCTGCCTCTCACAGTTGGGAGGCTCTGAACAATCCCATGTGGCCGGAAAAACCTATTCAGGCAGGCTAGAGGATTTCCAAAGGAGTTTGTAGGTTAAACACTGTCACACCCAGGAATTATTAACTGGAACTGTAAGCTAACTCTTTTTTCAGAGAGAGGTAGTGGGGGAGAGCCCCCCGTAAAGTCAGAGGTTTAGGTGAAAGCACAAGCAGAAAGTAGGCAGACTCTGGTTTTGGGGGTATATGCTCGAGAATTTCCAGGGGGACTCCTGAAGCTCGATCCCGCCTTTGCGTATGCCGAGCCTCCTTCCTCATGACCTTTGTCATGGGCGGAGTTCCTCACTGGCTCCCAGCAGTGATAGAATTCCAGTGGAGCTATTCCAGATCCTGAAAGATGATGCTGTGGAAAGTGCTGCACTCAATATGCAATATGCAATATGCACTCAATATGCAATATGCCGGCTCACGGCAGTAGGGGAATCTGGCCTCGAGACGTGTTGAAGAAGGTCTCTCGAGGTCTTTCTCGGGTTGAGGCAGGACACCCTGGGGTCCCTCGACTTGTGCAGGTGACCTCAGGGGGCTTCTCATGGTGGCTCTGAGAAGTCAGGGAAACTGGAGGTGGGAGGGGCCTCTCGGCACTCCACTGGGTTTGGTGCATTGGAAGAGGGCCTCATCTCCAGTTGAGGCAGGAACCTCAGGGTTCCTCTGACTTCAGACTCCGATCGCAAGGTCCCTGCAGACTTGGGACAGGAGAGTCAGGCCTCGTCTTGGGTTGAGGCATGGAACTCCGCTTGCCTCTCGAGGTGTTCCCGGGGAGACAGGCCACTTGTCGAGCGGTATTTGGAACCTGGGGGTCTTTTCCCGACGATGCACGGGCGAGTCACTGCCCCTTCGTGTTGACTTCATTCACAGGGTGGAGTTCGAAGAGGTGTCCGGGCATCGGGTTCTTATCAAGAGGGGACCGGGAAATCGGGGTCCTTCGGAATGTGGAACCACCCACGAGGCCACGTCTGGAATGTCGTCGTGAGACCGGCCTCATCCTGAGGTGCGACCGGAAGGTCGGGAACCCCTTCCAGACAAAGCAGGGGAGTCGACCCTCCTGTCCAGATCAGGAGGGTAGAAGGGGCTCAGAGGAAGTGGTGCGGGAAAACCTCGGTGTTCCTCTTGAGGGAGACCGGGATGTCGGGGCACTTTGTGGGTCGCATCAAGGGTGCCAAGTACCGTTTCGACCTCCAATACCTAACGTGGGACTTCTCCTGAGACACTGTAGCGGGAAAGGGCTTCATCTTGCGATGACGGGGGAACCACGTGGATTTTCTCGAGTTGCAGCGGGATTCTCGAGTTACGACGGGGAATTCAGGATGCCTCTTGTGTTGGCCCAGGGAAGTCCAATCTTCCATTCGAGTTGCGAAGGAAAGCTGGGGATTGCTCTCGAGTGACTGCAGGGCCAATAGACCTCATCTAGGCTTGTGTCCAGAAGCCAATGTTCCTCTCCAGGGGCGAAAGGGATCTCGGGGTTGCATTCCAGACGCACCCGGGGAGACAGGCATCCATCTCGAGTGGAAGCAAAGAACCCCGCTCTGCTCTCGAGTCGCGACGGGTATCTCTTGGAGCTCACTGGGTGGACTAAAGGGAGTCAAGCCTCCTGAGGCGTTTGGAGAGAGGTCGAGAGACTGGTCTCTAGGCCATACAGGAGACGAAGGCCCTCAAGTCGCGATGACGGGGGAGGCTCGGGGTTGTTCTCGAGCGGCGGCCCCAGTGTGCGGTTTCTCGCGAGGTACGACGGCGAGGTCAGTGAGCCTCTCGTGGGGCGGCAAGGAAGTCGGGTCTCCATGCGAATGGCGAGGGGGAGCGCGTCTTTACTCTCAAGTCATAGTAGGGGAATCTGGCCTCGAGACGTGTTGAAGAAGGTCTCTCGAGGTCTTTCTCGGGTTGAGGCAGGACACCCTGGGGTCCCTCGACTTGTGCAGGTGACCTCAGGGGGCTTCTCATGGTGGCTCTGAGAAGTCAGGGAAACTGGAGGTGGGAGGGGCCTCTCGGCACTCCACTGGGTTTGGTGCATTGGAAGAGGGCCTCATCTCCAGTTGAGGCAGGAACCTCAGGGTTCCTCTGACTTCAGACTCCGATCGCAAGGTCCCTGCAGACTTGGGACAGGAGAGTCAGGCCTCGTCTTGGGTTGAGGCATGGAACTCCGCTTGCCTCTCGAGGTGTTCCCGGGGAGACAGGCCACTTGTCGAGCGGTATTTGGAACCTGGGGGTCTTTTCCCGACGATGCACGGGCGAGTCACTGCCCCTTCGTGTTGACTTCATTCACAGGGTGGAGTTCGAAGAGGTGTCCGGGCATCGGGTTCTTATCAAGAGGGGACCGGGAAATCGGGGTCCTTCGGAATGTGGAACCACCCACGAGGCCACGTCTGGAATGTCGTCGTGAGACCGGCCTCATCCTGAGGTGCGACCGGAAGGTCGGGAACCCCTTCCAGACAAAGCAGGGGAGTCGACCCTCCTGTCCAGATCAGGAGGGTAGAAGAGGCTCCGAGGAAGTGTTGCCGGAAAACTTCGGTGTTCCTCTCGAGGGAGACCGGGATGTCGGGGCACTTTGTGGGTCGCATCAAGGGTGACAAGTACCGTTTCGAACTCCAATTCCTAAAGTGGGACTTCTCCTGAGACGCTGTAGCGGCACAGGGCTACATCTTGCGATGACGGGGGAACCACGTGGTTTTTCTCGAGGTGTAGCAGGATTCTCGAATTACGACGGGGAATTCAGGATGCCTCTTGTGTAGGCCCAGGGAAGTCCAATCTTCCATTCGAGTTGCGAAGGAAAGCTGGGGATTTCTCTCGAGTGACTGCAGGGCCAATAGACCTCATCTAGGCTTGTGTCCAGAAGCCAGTGTTCCTCTCCAGGGGCGACAGGGATCTCGGGGTTGCATTCCAGACACACCCGGGGAGACAGGCCTCCATCTCGAGTGGAAGCAAAGAACCCCGCTCTGCTCTCGAGTCGCGACGGGTATCTCTTGGAGCTCACTGGGTGGACTAAAGCGAGTCAAGCCTCCTGAGGCGTTTGGAGAGAGGTCGCGAGATTGGTCTCTAGGCCATGCAGGAGACGAAGGCCCTCATCTCGCGATGACGGGGGAGTCTTGGGGTTGTTCTCGAGCGGCGGCCCCAGTGTGCGCTTTCTCACGAGGTACGACGGCGAGGTCAGTGAGCCTCTCGTGGGGCGCCAGGGAAGTCGGGTCTCCATGCGAGTGGCGAGGGCGAGCGCCTCATTGCTCTCGAGCCATGGTAGGGTGCCGGGGACCAGCCCCGGCTGATCCAGGGTATTCGAAGGAGAGACGGCGTAGGCGAAGATCAGGAAACCACTGCTTAATTAAATGTTAATTAAGGATATAAAGAGTAATAGAATGAGGATAGCTCAGTGAGGAAATTCAGTGGAGAAAAGAGGCTGAATAATTCAGCCAGAAGGTAAGAGAAAGAACGACATGGTGAGACCAAGTTTCGGTGAACAAGGCCCGCACTTTATTTTTCAAAGTAGTTTTTATACCTTAAGTTATGCATAGAGGATAATGGGGGAAGGGGTCGAGTCTTGCAGCAAACCAGGCTTTCTTCCTGCAAACTTATCATATGCAAAAGCTTAGGTGATTTGCATCATCTTCTGGCCCGGAGGCCTGTTAACATTTTAAGACCTTTTCTTCAGAAAACTTATTTTTCTCTAAAGGTGGTTGGTCAGGAGCCACCCTCCAAAAAAGCATTAGATAAAGTTGCATTCCTACAGAGCAAAGGTGTGGTGGGCTATAACAAGAAAAAGAATTAACTCAAGGGTCCCAGGTTACAAACATTAAAGCTACTACTTACACCAATTATATTAATCAATACACTGCCAGGGACACAGCAGGTAAGGGATATGGAAACTTAGCAGCAAACAATGGCCCAACAAGTGAAAAACCATTCACCAATACAATTTCTAATCAATCTTGTAACTACTCAAAAGAATCTGTGTTTAGACAGTTTAGAACATCTCCTGCCTCTCACAGTTGGGAGGCTCTGAACAATCCCATGTGGCCGGAAAAACCTATTCAGGCAGGCTAGAGGATTTCCAAAGGAGTTTGTAGGTTAAACACTGTCACACCCAGGAATTATTAACTGGAACTGTAAGCTAACTCTTTTTTCAGAGAGAGGTAGTGGGGGAGAGCCCCCCGTAAAGTCAGAGGTTTAGGTGAAAGCACAAGCAGAAAGTAGGCAGACTCTGGTTTTGGGGGTATATGCTCGAGAATTTCCAGGGGGACTCCTGAAGCTCGATCCCGCCTTTGCGTATGCCGAGCCTCCTTCCTCATGACCTTTGTCATGGGCGGAGTTCCTCACTGGCTCCCAGCAGTGATAGAATTCCAGTGGAGCTATTCCAGATCCTGAAAGATGATGCTGTGGAAAGTGCTGCACTCAATATGCAATATGCAATATGCACTCAATATGCAATATGCCGGCTCACGGCAGTAGGGGAATCTGGCCTCGAGACGTGTTGAAGAAGGTCTCTCGAGGTCTTTCTCGGGTTGAGGCAGGACACCCTGGGGTCCCTCGACTTGTGCAGGTGACCTCAGGGGGCTTCTCATGGTGGCTCTGAGAAGTCAGGGAAACTGGAGGTGGGAGGGGCCTCTCGGCACTCCACTGGGTTTGGTGCATTGGAAGAGGGCCTCATCTCCAGTTGAGGCAGGAACCTCAGGGTTCCTCTGACTTCAGACTCCGATCGCAAGGTCCCTGCAGACTTGGGACAGGAGAGTCAGGCCTCGTCTTGGGTTGAGGCATGGAACTCCGCTTGCCTCTCGAGGTGTTCCCGGGGAGACAGGCCACTTGTCGAGCGGTATTTGGAACCTGGGGGTCTTTTCCCGACGATGCACGGGCGAGTCACTGCCCCTTCGTGTTGACTTCATTCACAGGGTGGAGTTCGAAGAGGTGTCCGGGCATCGGGTTCTTATCAAGAGGGGACCGGGAAATCGGGGTCCTTCGGAATGTGGAACCACCCACGAGGCCACGTCTGGAATGTCGTCGTGAGACCGGCCTCATCCTGAGGTGCGACCGGAAGGTCGGGAACCCCTTCCAGACAAAGCAGGGGAGTCGACCCTCCTGTCCAGATCAGGAGGGTAGAAGGGGCTCAGAGGAAGTGGTGCGGGAAAACCTCGGTGTTCCTCTTGAGGGAGACCGGGATGTCGGGGCACTTTGTGGGTCGCATCAAGGGTGCCAAGTACCGTTTCGACCTCCAATACCTAACGTGGGACTTCTCCTGAGACACTGTAGCGGGAAAGGGCTTCATCTTGCGATGACGGGGGAACCACGTGGATTTTCTCGAGTTGCAGCGGGATTCTCGAGTTACGACGGGGAATTCAGGATGCCTCTTGTGTTGGCCCAGGGAAGTCCAATCTTCCATTCGAGTTGCGAAGGAAAGCTGGGGATTGCTCTCGAGTGACTGCAGGGCCAATAGACCTCATCTAGGCTTGTGTCCAGAAGCCAATGTTCCTCTCCAGGGGCGAAAGGGATCTCGGGGTTGCATTCCAGACGCACCCGGGGAGACAGGCATCCATCTCGAGTGGAAGCAAAGAACCCCGCTCTGCTCTCGAGTCGCGACGGGTATCTCTTGGAGCTCACTGGGTGGACTAAAGGGAGTCAAGCCTCCTGAGGCGTTTGGAGAGAGGTCGAGAGACTGGTCTCTAGGCCATACAGGAGACGAAGGCCCTCAAGTCGCGATGACGGGGGAGGCTCGGGGTTGTTCTCGAGCGGCGGCCCCAGTGTGCGGTTTCTCGCGAGGTACGACGGCGAGGTCAGTGAGCCTCTCGTGGGGCGGCAAGGAAGTCGGGTCTCCATGCGAATGGCGAGGGGGAGCGCGTCTTTACTCTCAAGTCATAGTAGGGGAATCTGGCCTCGAGACGTGTTGAAGAAGGTCTCTCGAGGTCTTTCTCGGGTTGAGGCAGGACACCCTGGGGTCCCTCGACTTGTGCAGGTGACCTCAGGGGGCTTCTCATGGTGGCTCTGAGAAGTCAGGGAAACTGGAGGTGGGAGGGGCCTCTCGGCACTCCACTGGGTTTGGTGCATTGGAAGAGGGCCTCATCTCCAGTTGAGGCAGGAACCTCAGGGTTCCTCTGACTTCAGACTCCGATCGCAAGGTCCCTGCAGACTTGGGACAGGAGAGTCAGGCCTCGTCTTGGGTTGAGGCATGGAACTCCGCTTGCCTCTCGAGGTGTTCCCGGGGAGACAGGCCACTTGTCGAGCGGTATTTGGAACCTGGGGGTCTTTTCCCGACGATGCACGGGCGAGTCACTGCCCCTTCGTGTTGACTTCATTCACAGGGTGGAGTTCGAAGAGGTGTCCGGGCATCGGGTTCTTATCAAGAGGGGACCGGGAAATCGGGGTCCTTCGGAATGTGGAACCACCCACGAGGCCACGTCTGGAATGTCGTCGTGAGACCGGCCTCATCCTGAGGTGCGACCGGAAGGTCGGGAACCCCTTCCAGACAAAGCAGGGGAGTCGACCCTCCTGTCCAGATCAGGAGGGTAGAAGAGGCTCCGAGGAAGTGTTGCCGGAAAACTTCGGTGTTCCTCTCGAGGGAGACCGGGATGTCGGGGCACTTTGTGGGTCGCATCAAGGGTGACAAGTACCGTTTCGAACTCCAATTCCTAAAGTGGGACTTCTCCTGAGACGCTGTAGCGGCACAGGGCTACATCTTGCGATGACGGGGGAACCACGTGGTTTTTCTCGAGGTGTAGCAGGATTCTCGAATTACGACGGGGAATTCAGGATGCCTCTTGTGTTGGCCCAGGGAAGTCCAATCTTCCATTCGAGTTGCGAAGGAAAGCTGGGGATTGCTCTCGAGTGACTGCAGGGCCAATAGACCTCATCTAGGCTTGTGTCCAGAAGCCAGTGTTCCTCTCCAGGGGCGACAGGGATCTCGGGGTTGCATTCCAGACACACCCGGGGAGACAGGCCTCCATCTCGAGTGGAAGCAAAGAACCCCGCTCTGCTCTCGAGTCGCGACGGGTATCTCTTGGAGCTCACTGGGTGGACTAAAGCGAGTCAAGCCTCCTGAGGCGTTTGGAGAGAGGTCGCGAGATTGGTCTCTAGGCCATGCAGGAGACGAAGGCCCTCATCTCGCGATGACGGGGGAGTCTTGGGGTTGTTCTCGAGCGGCG
Organism: Bos indicus; assembly: GCF_029378745.1. Taxonomy (NCBI): domain Eukaryota; kingdom Metazoa; phylum Chordata; class Mammalia; order Artiodactyla; family Bovidae; genus Bos; species Bos indicus. The sequence goes on from NW_027223717.1 coordinate 383,538, forward strand.
GCCCCAGTGTGCGCTTTCTCACGAGGTACGACGGCGAGGTCAGTGAGCCTCTCGTGGGGCGCCAGGGAAGTCGGGTCTCCATGCGAGTGGCGAGGGCGAGCGCCTCATTGCTCTCGAGCCATGGTAGGGTGCCGGGGACCAGCCCCGGCTGATCCAGGGTATTCGAAGGAGAGACGGCGTAGGCGAAGATCAGGAAACCACTGCTTAATTAAATGTTAATTAAGGATATAAAGAGTAATAGAATGAGGATAGCTCAGTGAGGAAATTCAGTGGAGAAAAGAGGCTGAATAATTCAGCCAGAAGGTAAGAGAAAGAACGACATGGTGAGACCAAGTTTCGGTGAACAAGGCCCGCACTTTATTTTTCAAAGTAGTTTTTATACCTTAAGTTATGCATAGAGGATAATGGGGGAAGGGGTCGAGTCTTGCAGCAAACCAGGCTTTCTTCCTGCAAACTTATCATATGCAAAAGCTTAGGTGATTTGCATCATCTTCTGGCCCGGAGGCCTGTTAACATTTTAAGACCTTTTCTTCAGAAAACTTATTTTTCTCTAAAGGTGGTTGGTCAGGAGCCACCCTCCAAAAAAGCATTAGATAAAGTTGCATTCCTACAGAGCAAAGGTGTGGTGGGCTATAACAAGAAAAAGAATTAACTCAAGGGTCCCAGGTTACAAACATTAAAGCTACTACTTACACCAATTATATTAATCAATACACTGCCAGGGACACAGCAGGTAAGGGATATGGAAACTTAGCAGCAAACAATGGCCCAACAAGTGAAAAACCATTCACCAATACAATTTCTAATCAATCTTGTAACTACTCAAAAGAATCTGTGTTTAGACAGTTTAGAACATCTCCTGCCTCTCACAGTTGGGAGGCTCTGAACAATCCCATGTGGCCGGAAAAACCTATTCAGGCAGGCTAGAGGATTTCCAAAGGAGTTTGTAGGTTAAACACTGTCACACCCAGGAATTATTAACTGGAACTGTAAGCTAACTCTTTTTTCAGAGAGAGGTAGTGGGGGAGAGCCCCCCGTAAAGTCAGAGGTTTAGGTGAAAGCACAAGCAGAAAGTAGGCAGACTCTGGTTTTGGGGGTATATGCTCGAGAATTTCCAGGGGGACTCCTGAAGCTCGATCCCGCCTTTGCGTATGCCGAGCCTCCTTCCTCATGACCTTTGTCATGGGCGGAGTTCCTCACTGGCTCCCAGCAGTGATAGAATTCCAGTGGAGCTATTCCAGATCCTGAAAGATGATGCTGTGGAAAGTGCTGCACTCAATATGCAATATGCAATATGCACTCAATATGCAATATGCCGGCTCACGGCAGTAGGGGAATCTGGCCTCGAGACGTGTTGAAGAAGGTCTCTCGAGGTCTTTCTCGGGTTGAGGCAGGACACCCTGGGGTCCCTCGACTTGTGCAGGTGACCTCAGGGGGCTTCTCATGGTGGCTCTGAGAAGTCAGGGAAACTGGAGGTGGGAGGGGCCTCTCGGCACTCCACTGGGTTTGGTGCATTGGAAGAGGGCCTCATCTCCAGTTGAGGCAGGAACCTCAGGGTTCCTCTGACTTCAGACTCCGATCGCAAGGTCCCTGCAGACTTGGGACAGGAGAGTCAGGCCTCGTCTTGGGTTGAGGCATGGAACTCCGCTTGCCTCTCGAGGTGTTCCCGGGGAGACAGGCCACTTGTCGAGCGGTATTTGGAACCTGGGGGTCTTTTCCCGACGATGCACGGGCGAGTCACTGCCCCTTCGTGTTGACTTCATTCACAGGGTGGAGTTCGAAGAGGTGTCCGGGCATCGGGTTCTTATCAAGAGGGGACCGGGAAATCGGGGTCCTTCGGAATGTGGAACCACCCACGAGGCCACGTCTGGAATGTCGTCGTGAGACCGGCCTCATCCTGAGGTGCGACCGGAAGGTCGGGAACCCCTTCCAGACAAAGCAGGGGAGTCGACCCTCCTGTCCAGATCAGGAGGGTAGAAGGGGCTCAGAGGAAGTGGTGCGGGAAAACCTCGGTGTTCCTCTTGAGGGAGACCGGGATGTCGGGGCACTTTGTGGGTCGCATCAAGGGTGCCAAGTACCGTTTCGACCTCCAATACCTAACGTGGGACTTCTCCTGAGACACTGTAGCGGGAAAGGGCTTCATCTTGCGATGACGGGGGAACCACGTGGATTTTCTCGAGTTGCAGCGGGATTCTCGAGTTACGACGGGGAATTCAGGATGCCTCTTGTGTTGGCCCAGGGAAGTCCAATCTTCCATTCGAGTTGCGAAGGAAAGCTGGGGATTGCTCTCGAGTGACTGCAGGGCCAATAGACCTCATCTAGGCTTGTGTCCAGAAGCCAATGTTCCTCTCCAGGGGCGAAAGGGATCTCGGGGTTGCATTCCAGACGCACCCGGGGAGACAGGCATCCATCTCGAGTGGAAGCAAAGAACCCCGCTCTGCTCTCGAGTCGCGACGGGTATCTCTTGGAGCTCACTGGGTGGACTAAAGGGAGTCAAGCCTCCTGAGGCGTTTGGAGAGAGGTCGAGAGACTGGTCTCTAGGCCATACAGGAGACGAAGGCCCTCAAGTCGCGATGACGGGGGAGGCTCGGGGTTGTTCTCGAGCGGCGGCCCCAGTGTGCGGTTTCTCGCGAGGTACGACGGCGAGGTCAGTGAGCCTCTCGTGGGGCGGCAAGGAAGTCGGGTCTCCATGCGAATGGCGAGGGGGAGCGCGTCTTTACTCTCAAGTCATAGTAGGGGAATCTGGCCTCGAGACGTGTTGAAGAAGGTCTCTCGAGGTCTTTCTCGGGTTGAGGCAGGACACCCTGGGGTCCCTCGACTTGTGCAGGTGACCTCAGGGGGCTTCTCATGGTGGCTCTGAGAAGTCAGGGAAACTGGAGGTGGGAGGGGCCTCTCGGCACTCCACTGGGTTTGGTGCATTGGAAGAGGGCCTCATCTCCAGTTGAGGCAGGAACCTCAGGGTTCCTCTGACTTCAGACTCCGATCGCAAGGTCCCTGCAGACTTGGGACAGGAGAGTCAGGCCTCGTCTTGGGTTGAGGCATGGAACTCCGCTTGCCTCTCGAGGTGTTCCCGGGGAGACAGGCCACTTGTCGAGCGGTATTTGGAACCTGGGGGTCTTTTCCCGACGATGCACGGGCGAGTCACTGCCCCTTCGTGTTGACTTCATTCACAGGGTGGAGTTCGAAGAGGTGTCCGGGCATCGGGTTCTTATCAAGAGGGGACCGGGAAATCGGGGTCCTTCGGAATGTGGAACCACCCACGAGGCCACGTCTGGAATGTCGTCGTGAGACCGGCCTCATCCTGAGGTGCGACCGGAAGGTCGGGAACCCCTTCCAGACAAAGCAGGGGAGTCGACCCTCCTGTCCAGATCAGGAGGGTAGAAGAGGCTCCGAGGAAGTGTTGCCGGAAAACTTCGGTGTTCCTCTCGAGGGAGACCGGGATGTCGGGGCACTTTGTGGGTCGCATCAAGGGTGACAAGTACCGTTTCGAACTCCAATTCCTAAAGTGGGACTTCTCCTGAGACGCTGTAGCGGCACAGGGCTACATCTTGCGATGACGGGGGAACCACGTGGTTTTTCTCGAGGTGTAGCAGGATTCTCGAATTACGACGGGGAATTCAGGATGCCTCTTGTGTTGGCCCAGGGAAGTCCAATCTTCCATTCGAGTTGCGAAGGAAAGCTGGGGATTGCTCTCGAGTGACTGCAGGGCCAATAGACCTCATCTAGGCTTGTGTCCAGAAGCCAGTGTTCCTCTCCAGGGGCGACAGGGATCTCGGGGTTGCATTCCAGACACACCCGGGGAGACAGGCATCCATCTCGAGTGGAAGCAAAGAACCCCGCTCTGCTCTCGAGTCGCGACGGGTATCTCTTGGAGCTCACTGGGTGGACTAAAGGGAGTCAAGCCTCCTGAGGCGTTTGGAGAGAGGTCGCGAGATTGGTCTCTAGGCCATGCAGGAGACGAAGGCCCTCATCTCGCGATGACGGGGGAGTCTTGGGGTTGTTCTCGAGCGGCGGCCCCAGTGTGCGCTTTCTCACGAGGTACGACGGCGAGGTCAGTGAGCCTCTCGTGGGGCGCCAGGGAAGTCGGGTCTCCATGCGAGTGGCGAGGGCGAGCGCCTCATTGCTCTCGAGCCATGGTAGGGTGCCGGGGACCAGCCCCGGCTGATCCAGGGTATTCGAAGGAGAGACGGCGTAGGCGAAGATCAGGAAACCACTGCTTAATTAAATGTTAATTAAGGATATAAAGAGTAATAGAATGAGGATAGCTCAGTGAGGAAATTCAGTGGAGAAAAGAGGCTGAATAATTCAGCCAGAAGGTAAGAGAAAGAACGACATGGTGAGACCAAGTTTCGGTGAACAAGGCCCGCACTTTATTTTTCAAAGTAGTTTTTATACCTTAAGTTATGCATAGAGGATAATGGGGGAAGGGGTCGAGTCTTGCAGCAAACCAGGCTTTCTTCCTGCAAACTTATCATATGCAAAAGCTTAGGTGATTTGCATCATCTTCTGGCCCGGAGGCCTGTTAACATTTTAAGACCTTTTCTTCAGAAAACTTATTTTTCTCTAAAGGTGGTTGGTCAGGAGCCACCCTCCAAAAAAGCATTAGATAAAGTTGCATTCCTACAGAGCAAAGGTGTGGTGGGCTATAACAAGAAAAAGAATTAACTCAAGGGTCCCAGGTTACAAACATTAAAGCTACTACTTACACCAATTATATTAATCAATACACTGCCAGGGACACAGCAGGTAAGGGATATGGAAACTTAGCAGCAAACAATGGCCCAACAAGTGAAAAACCATTCACCAATACAATTTCTAATCAATCTTGTAACTACTCAAAAGAATCTGTGTTTAGACAGTTTAGAACATCTCCTGCCTCTCACAGTTGGGAGGCTCTGAACAATCCCATGTGGCCGGAAAAACCTATTCAGGCAGGCTAGAGGATTTCCAAAGGAGTTTGTAGGTTAAACACTGTCACACCCAGGAATTATTAACTGGAACTGTAAGCTAACTCTTTTTTCAGAGAGAGGTAGTGGGGGAGAGCCCCCCGTAAAGTCAGAGGTTTAGGTGAAAGCACAAGCAGAAAGTAGGCAGACTCTGGTTTTGGGGGTATATGCTCGAGAATTTCCAGGGGGACTCCTGAAGCTCGATCCCGCCTTTGCGTATGCCGAGCCTCCTTCCTCATGACCTTTGTCATGGGCGGAGTTCCTCACTGGCTCCCAGCAGTGATAGAATTCCAGTGGAGCTATTCCAGATCCTGAAAGATGATGCTGTGGAAAGTGCTGCACTCAATATGCAATATGCAATATGCACTCAATATGCAATATGCCGGCTCACGGCAGTAGGGGAATCTGGCCTCGAGACGTGTTGAAGAAGGTCTCTCGAGGTCTTTCTCGGGTTGAGGCAGGACACCCTGGGGTCCCTCGACTTGTGCAGGTGACCTCAGGGGGCTTCTCATGGTGGCTCTGAGAAGTCAGGGAAACTGGAGGTGGGAGGGGCCTCTCGGCACTCCACTGGGTTTGGTGCATTGGAAGAGGGCCTCATCTCCAGTTGAGGCAGGAACCTCAGGGTTCCTCTGACTTCAGACTCCGATCGCAAGGTCCCTGCAGACTTGGGACAGGAGAGTCAGGCCTCGTCTTGGGTTGAGGCATGGAACTCCGCTTGCCTCTCGAGGTGTTCCCGGGGAGACAGGCCACTTGTCGAGCGGTATTTGGAACCTGGGGGTCTTTTCCCGACGATGCACGGGCGAGTCACTGCCCCTTCGTGTTGACTTCATTCACAGGGTGGAGTTCGAAGAGGTGTCCGGGCATCGGGTTCTTATCAAGAGGGGACCGGGAAATCGGGGTCCTTCGGAATGTGGAACCACCCACGAGGCCACGTCTGGAATGTCGTCGTGAGACCGGCCTCATCCTGAGGTGCGACCGGAAGGTCGGGAACCCCTTCCAGACAAAGCAGGGGAGTCGACCCTCCTGTCCAGATCAGGAGGGTAGAAGGGGCTCAGAGGAAGTGGTGCGGGAAAACCTCGGTGTTCCTCTTGAGGGAGACCGGGATGTCGGGGCACTTTGTGGGTCGCATCAAGGGTGCCAAGTACCGTTTCGACCTCCAATACCTAACGTGGGACTTCTCCTGAGACACTGTAGCGGGAAAGGGCTTCATCTTGCGATGACGGGGGAACCACGTGGATTTTCTCGAGTTGCAGCGGGATTCTCGAGTTACGACGGGGAATTCAGGATGCCTCTTGTGTTGGCCCAGGGAAGTCCAATCTTCCATTCGAGTTGCGAAGGAAAGCTGGGGATTGCTCTCGAGTGACTGCAGGGCCAATAGACCTCATCTAGGCTTGTGTCCAGAAGCCAATGTTCCTCTCCAGGGGCGAAAGGGATCTCGGGGTTGCATTCCAGACGCACCCGGGGAGACAGGCATCCATCTCGAGTGGAAGCAAAGAACCCCGCTCTGCTCTCGAGTCGCGACGGGTATCTCTTGGAGCTCACTGGGTGGACTAAAGGGAGTCAAGCCTCCTGAGGCGTTTGGAGAGAGGTCGAGAGACTGGTCTCTAGGCCATACAGGAGACGAAGGCCCTCAAGTCGCGATGACGGGGGAGGCTCGGGGTTGTTCTCGAGCGGCGGCCCCAGTGTGCGGTTTCTCGCGAGGTACGACGGCGAGGTCAGTGAGCCTCTCGTGGGGCGGCAAGGAAGTCGGGTCTCCATGCGAATGGCGAGGGGGAGCGCGTCTTTACTCTCAAGTCATAGTAGGGGAATCTGGCCTCGAGACGTGTTGAAGAAGGTCTCTCGAGGTCTTTCTCGGGTTGAGGCAGGACACCCTGGGGTCCCTCGACTTGTGCAGGTGACCTCAGGGGGCTTCTCATGGTGGCTCTGAGAAGTCAGGGAAACTGGAGGTGGGAGGGGCCTCTCGGCACTCCACTGGGTTTGGTGCATTGGAAGAGGGCCTCATCTCCAGTTGAGGCAGGAACCTCAGGGTTCCTCTGACTTCAGACTCCGATCGCAAGGTCCCTGCAGACTTGGGACAGGAGAGTCAGGCCTCGTCTTGGGTTGAGGCATGGAACTCCGCTTGCCTCTCGAGGTGTTCCCGGGGAGACAGGCCACTTGTCGAGCGGTATTTGGAACCTGGGGGTCTTTTCCCGACGATGCACGGGCGAGTCACTGCCCCTTCGTGTTGACTTCATTCACAGGGTGGAGTTCGAAGAGGTGTCCGGGCATCGGGTTCTTATCAAGAGGGGACCGGGAAATCGGGGTCCTTCGGAATGTGGAACCACCCACGAGGCCACGTCTGGAATGTCGTCGTGAGACCGGCCTCATCCTGAGGTGCGACCGGAAGGTCGGGAACCCCTTCCAGACAAAGCAGGGGAGTCGACCCTCCTGTCCAGATCAGGAGGGTAGAAGAGGCTCCGAGGAAGTGTTGCCGGAAAACTTCGGTGTTCCTCTCGAGGGAGACCGGGATGTCGGGGCACTTTGTGGGTCGCATCAAGGGTGACAAGTACCGTTTCGAACTCCAATTCCTAAAGTGGGACTTCTCCTGAGACGCTGTAGCGGCACAGGGCTACATCTTGCGATGACGGGGGAACCACGTGGTTTTTCTCGAGGTGTAGCAGGATTCTCGAATTACGACGGGGAATTCAGGATGCCTCTTGTGTTGGCCCAGGGAAGTCCAATCTTCCATTCGAGTTGCGAAGGAAAGCTGGGGATTGCTCTCGAGTGACTGCAGGGCCAATAGACCTCATCTAGGCTTGTGTCCAGAAGCCAGTGTTCCTCTCCAGGGGCGACAGGGATCTCGGGGTTGCATTCCAGACACACCCGGGGAGACAGGCATCCATCTCGAGTGGAAGCAAAGAACCCCGCTCTGCTCTCGAGTCGCGACGGGTATCTCTTGGAGCTCACTGGGTGGACTAAAGGGAGTCAAGCCTCCTGAGGCGTTTGGAGAGAGGTCGCGAGATTGGTCTCTAGGCCATGCAGGAGACGAAGGCCCTCATCTCGCGATGACGGGGGAGTCTTGGGGTTGTTCTCGAGCGGCGGCCCCAGTGTGCGCTTTCTCACGAGGTACGACGGCGAGGTCAGTGAGCCTCTCGTGGGGCGCCAGGGAAGTCGGGTCTCCATGCGAGTGGCGAGGGCGAGCGCGTCATTGCTCTCGAGCCATGGTAGGGTGCCGGGGACCAGCCCCGGCTGATCCAGGGTATTCGAAGGAGAGACGGCGTAGGCGAAGATCAGGAAACCACTGCTTAATTAAATGTTAATTAAGGATATAAAGAGTAATAGAATGAGGATAGCTCAGTGAGGAAATTCAGTGGAGAAAAGAGGCTGAATAATTCAGCCAGAAGGTAAGAGAAAGAACGACATGGTGAGACCAAGTTTCGGTGAACAAGGCCCGCACTTTATTTTTCAAAGTAGTTTTTATACCTTAAGTTATGCATAGAGGATAATGGGGGAAGGGGTCGAGTCTTGCAGCAAACCAGGCTTTCTTCCTGCAAACTTATCATATGCAAAAGCTTAGGTGATTTGCATCATCTTCTGGCCCGGAGGCCTGTTAACATTTTAAGACCTTTTCTTCAGAAAACTTATTTTTCTCTAAAGGTGGTTGGTCAGGAGCCACCCTCCAAAAAAGCATTAGATAAAGTTGCATTCCTACAGAGCAAAGGTGTGGTGGGCTATAACAAGAAAAAGAATTAACTCAAGGGTCCCAGGTTACAAACATTAAAGCTACTACTTACACCAATTATATTAATCAATACACTGCCAGGGACACAGCAGGTAAGGGATATGGAAACTTAGCAGCAAACAATGGCCCAACAAGTGAAAAACCATTCACCAATACAATTTCTAATCAATCTTGTAACTACTCAAAAGAATCTGTGTTTAGACAGTTTAGAACATCTCCTGCCTCTCACAGTTGGGAGGCTCTGAACAATCCCATGTGGCCGGAAAAACCTATTCAGGCAGGCTAGAGGATTTCCAAAGGAGTTTGTAGGTTAAACACTGTCACACCCAGGAATTATTAACTGGAACTGTAAGCTAACTCTTTTTTCAGAGAGAGGTAGTGGGGGAGAGCCCCCCGTAAAGTCAGAGGTTTAGGTGAAAGCACAAGCAGAAAGTAGGCAGACTCTGGTTTTGGGGGTATATGCTCGAGAATTTCCAGGGGGACTCCTGAAGCTCGATCCCGCCTTTGCGTATGCCGAGCCTCCTTCCTCATGACCTTTGTCATGGGCGGAGTTCCTCACTGGCTCCCAGCAGTGATAGAATTCCAGTGGAGCTATTCCAGATCCTGAAAGATGATGCTGTGGAAAGTGCTGCACTCAATATGCAATATGCAATATGCACTCAATATGCAATATGCCGGCTCACGGCAGTAGGGGAATCTGGCCTCGAGACGTGTTGAAGAAGGTCTCTCGAGGTCTTTCTCGGGTTGAGGCAGGACACCCTGGGGTCCCTCGACTTGTGCAGGTGACCTCAGGGGGCTTCTCATGGTGGCTCTGAGAAGTCAGGGAAACTGGAGGTGGGAGGGGCCTCTCGGCACTCCACTGGGTTTGGTGCATTGGAAGAGGGCCTCATCTCCAGTTGAGGCAGGAACCTCAGGGTTCCTCTGACTTCAGACTCCGATCGCAAGGTCCCTGCAGACTTGGGACAGGAGAGTCAGGCCTCGTCTTGGGTTGAGGCATGGAACTCCGCTTGCCTCTCGAGGTGTTCCCGGGGAGACAGGCCACTTGTCGAGCGGTATTTGGAACCTGGGGGTCTTTTCCCGACGATGCACGGGCGAGTCACTGCCCCTTCGTGTTGACTTCATTCACAGGGTGGAGTTCGAAGAGGTGTCCGGGCATCGGGTTCTTATCAAGAGGGGACCGGGAAATCGGGGTCCTTCGGAATGTGGAACCACCCACGAGGCCACGTCTGGAATGTCGTCGTGAGACCGGCCTCATCCTGAGGTGCGACCGGAAGGTCGGGAACCCCTTCCAGACAAAGCAGGGGAGTCGACCCTCCTGTCCAGATCAGGAGGGTAGAAGGGGCTCAGAGGAAGTGTTGCCGGAAAACTTCGGTGTTCCTCTCGAGGGAGACCGGGATGTCGGGGCACTTTGTGGGTCGCATCAAGGGTGACAAGTACCGTTTCGAACTCCAATTCCTAAAGTGGGACTTCTCCTGAGACGCTGTAGCGGCACAGGGCTACATCTTGCGATGACGGGGGAACCACGTGGTTTTTCTCGAGGTGTAGCAGGATTCTCGAATTACGACGGGGAATTCAGGATGCCTCTTGTGTTGGCCCAGGGAAGTCCAATCTTCCATTCGAGTTGCGAAGGAAAGCTGGGGATTGCTCTCGAGTGACTGCAGGGCCAATAGACCTCATCTAGGCTTGTGTCCAGAAGCCAGTGTTCCTCTCCAGGGGCGACAGGGATCTCGGGGTTGCATTCCAGACACACCCGGGGAGACAGGCATCCATCTCGAGTGGAAGCAAAGAACCCCGCTCTGCTCTCGAGTCGCGACGGGTATCTCTTGGAGCTCACTGGGTGGACTAAAGGGAGTCAAGCCTCCTGAGGCGTTTGGAGAGAGGTCGCGAGATTGGTCTCTAGGCCATGCAGGAGACGAAGGCCCTCATCTCGCGATGACGGGGGAGTCTTGGGGTTGTTCTCGAGCGGCGGCCCCAGTGTGCGCTTTCTCACGAGGTACGACGGCGAGGTCAGTGAGCCTCTCGTGGGGCGCCAGGGAAGTCGGGTCTCCATGCGAGTGGCGAGGGCGAGCGCGTCATTGCTCTCGAGCCATGGTAGGGTGCCGGGGACCAGCCCCGGCTGATCCAGGGTATTCGAAGGAGAGACGGCGTAGGCGAAGATCAGGAAACCACTGCTTAATTAAATGTTAATTAAGGATATAAAGAGTAATAGAATGAGGATAGCTCAGTGAGGAAATTCAGTGGAGAAAAGAGGCTGAATAATTCAGCCAGAAGGTAAGAGAAAGAACGACATGGTGAGACCAAGTTTCGGTGAACAAGGCCCGCACTTTATTTTTCAAAGTAGTTTTTATACCTTAAGTTATGCATAGAGGATAATGGGGGAAGGGGTCGAGTCTTGCAGCAAACCAGGCTTTCTTCCTGCAAACTTATCATATGCAAAAGCTTAGGTGATTTGCATCATCTTCTGGCCCGGAGGCCTGTTAACATTTTAAGACCTTTTCTTCAGAAAACTTATTTTTCTCTAAAGGTGGTTGGTCAGGAGCCACCCTCCAAAAAAGCATTAGATAAAGTTGCATTCCTACAGAGCAAAGGTGTGGTGGGCTATAACAAGAAAAAGAATTAACTCAAGGGTCCCAGGTTACAAACATTAAAGCTACTACTTACACCAATTATATTAATCAATACACTGCCAGGGACACAGCAGGTAAGGGATATGGAAACTTAGCAGCAAACAATGGCCCAACAAGTGAAAAACCATTCACCAATACAATTTCTAATCAATCTTGTAACTACTCAAAAGAATCTGTGTTTAGACAGTTTAGAACATCTCCTGCCTCTCACAGTTGGGAGGCTCTGAACAATCCCATGTGGCCGGAAAAACCTATTCAGGCAGGCTAGAGGATTTCCAAAGGAGTTTGTAGGTTAAACACTGTCACACCCAGGAATTATTAACTGGAACTGTAAGCTAACTCTTTTTTCAGAGAGAGGTAGTGGGGGAGAGCCCCCCGTAAAGTCAGAGGTTTAGGTGAAAGCACAAGCAGAAAGTAGGCAGACTCTGGTTTTGGGGGTATATGCTCGAGAATTTCCAGGGGGACTCCTGAAGCTCGATCCCGCCTTTGCGTATGCCGAGCCTCCTTCCTCATGACCTTTGTCATGGGCGGAGTTCCTCACTGGCTCCCAGCAGTGATAGAATTCCAGTGGAGCTATTCCAGATCCTGAAAGATGATGCTGTGGAAAGTGCTGCACTCAATATGCAATATGCAATATGCACTCAATATGCAATATGCCGGCTCACGGCAGTAGGGGAATCTGGCCTCGAGACGTGTTGAAGAAGGTCTCTCGAGGTCTTTCTCGGGTTGAGGCAGGACACCCTGGGGTCCCTCGACTTGTGCAGGTGACCTCAGGGGGCTTCTCATGGTGGCTCTGAGAAGTCAGGGAAACTGGAGGTGGGAGGGGCCTCTCGGCACTCCACTGGGTTTGGTGCATTGGAAGAGGGCCTCATCTCCAGTTGAGGCAGGAACCTCAGGGTTCCTCTGACTTCAGACTCCGATCGCAAGGTCCCTGCAGACTTGGGACAGGAGAGTCAGGCCTCGTCTTGGGTTGAGGCATGGAACTCCGCTTGCCTCTCGAGGTGTTCCCGGGGAGACAGGCCACTTGTCGAGCGGTATTTGGAACCTGGGGGTCTTTTCCCGACGATGCACGGGCGAGTCACTGCCCCTTCGTGTTGACTTCATTCACAGGGTGGAGTTCGAAGAGGTGTCCGGGCATCGGGTTCTTATCAAGAGGGGACCGGGAAATCGGGGTCCTTCGGAATGTGGAACCACCCACGAGGCCACGTCTGGAATGTCGTCGTGAGACCGGCCTCATCCTGAGGTGCGACCGGAAGGTCGGGAACCCCTTCCAGACAAAGCAGGGGAGTCGACCCTCCTGTCCAGATCAGGAGGGTAGAAGAGGCTCAGAGGAAGTGTTGCCGGAAAACTTCGGTGTTCCTCTCGAGGGAGACCGGGATGTCGGGGCACTTTGTGGGTCGCATCAAGGGTGACAAGTACCGTTTCGAACTCCAATTCCTAAAGTGGGACTTCTCCTGAGACGCTGTAGCGGCACAGGGCTACATCTTGCGATGACGGGGGAACCACGTGGTTTTTCTCGAGGTGTAGCAGGATTCTCGAATTACGACGGGGAATTCAGGATGCCTCTTGTGTTGGCCCAGGGAAGTCCAATCTTCCATTCGAGTTGCGAAGGAAAGCTGGGGATTGCTCTCGAGTGACTGCAGGGCCAATAGACCTCATCTAGGCTTGTGTCCAGAAGCCAGTGTTCCTCTCCAGGGGCGACAGGGATCTCGGGGTTGCATTCCAGACACACCCGGGGAGACAGGCATCCATCTCGAGTGGAAGCAAAGAACCCCGCTCTGCTCTCGAGTCGCGACGGGTATCTCTTGGAGCTCACTGGGTGGACTAAAGGGAGTCAAGCCTCCTGAGGCGTTTGGAGAGAGGTCGCGAGATTGGTCTCTAGGCCATGCAGGAGACGAAGGCCCTCATCTCGCGATGACGGGGGAGTCTTGGGGTTGTTCTCGAGCGGCGGCCCCAGTGTGCGCTTTCTCACGAGGTACGACGGCGAGGTCAGTGAGCCTCTCGTGGGGCGCCAGGGAAGTCGGGTCTCCATGCGAGTGGCGAGGGCGAGCGCGTCATTGCTCTCGAGCCATGGTAGGGTGCCGGGGACCAGCCCCGGCTGATCCAGGGTATTCGAAGGAGAGACGGCGTAGGCGAAGATCAGGAAACCACTGCTTAATTAAATGTTAATTAAGGATATAAAGAGTAATAGAATGAGGATAGCTCAGTGAGGAAATTCAGTGGAGAAAAGAGGCTGAATAATTCAGCCAGAAGGTAAGAGAAAGAACGACATGGTGAGACCAAGTTTCGGTGAACAAGGCCCGCACTTTATTTTTCAAAGTAGTTTTTATACCTTAAGTTATGCATAGAGGATAATGGGGGAAGGGGTCGAGTCTTGCAGCAAACCAGGCTTTCTTCCTGCAAACTTATCATATGCAAAAGCTTAGGTGATTTGCATCATCTTCTGGCCCGGAGGCCTGTTAACATTTTAAGACCTTTTCTTCAGAAAACTTATTTTTCTCTAAAGGTGGTTGGTCAGGAGCCACCCTCCAAAAAAGCATTAGATAAAGTTGCATTCCTACAGAGCAAAGGTGTGGTGGGCTATAACAAGAAAAAGAATTAACTCAAGGGTCCCAGGTTACAAACATTAAAGCTACTACTTACACCAATTATATTAATCAATACACTGCCAGGGACACAGCAGGTAAGGGATATGGAAACTTAGCAGCAAACAATGGCCCAACAAGTGAAAAACCATTCACCAATACAATTTCTAATCAATCTTGTAACTACTCAAAAGAATCTGTGTTTAGACAGTTTAGAACATCTCCTGCCTCTCACAGTTGGGAGGCTCTGAACAATCCCATGTGGCCGGAAAAACCTATTCAGGCAGGCTAGAGGATTTCCAAAGGAGTTTGTAGGTTAAACACTGTCACACCCAGGAATTATTAACTGGAACTGTAAGCTAACTCTTTTTTCAGAGAGAGGTAGTGGGGGAGAGCCCCCCGTAAAGTCAGAGGTTTAGGTGAAAGCACAAGCAGAAAGTAGGCAGACTCTGGTTTTGGGGGTATATGCTCGAGAATTTCCAGGGGGACTCCTGAAGCTCGATCCCGCCTTTGCGTATGCCGAGCCTCCTTCCTCATGACCTTTGTCATGGGCGGAGTTCCTCACTGGCTCCCAGCAGTGATAGAATTCCAGTGGAGCTATTCCAGATCCTGAAAGATGATGCTGTGGAAAGTGCTGCACTCAATATGCAATATGCAATATGCACTCAATATGCAATATGCCGGCTCACGGCAGTAGGGGAATCTGGCCTCGAGACGTGTTGAAGAAGGTCTCTCGAGGTCTTTCTCGGGTTGAGGCAGGACACCCTGGGGTCCCTCGACTTGTGCAGGTGACCTCAGGGGGCTTCTCATGGTGGCTCTGAGAAGTCAGGGAAACTGGAGGTGGGAGGGGCCTCTCGGCACTCCACTGGGTTTGGTGCATTGGAAGAGGGCCTCATCTCCAGTTGAGGCAGGAACCTCAGGGTTCCTCTGACTTCAGACTCCGATCGCAAGGTCCCTGCAGACTTGGGACAGGAGAGTCAGGCCTCGTCTTGGGTTGAGGCATGGAACTCCGCTTGCCTCTCGAGGTGTTCCCGGGGAGACAGGCCACTTGTCGAGCGGTATTTGGAACCTGGGGGTCTTTTCCCGACGATGCACGGGCGAGTCACTGCCCCTTCGTGTTGACTTCATTCACAGGGTGGAGTTCGAAGAGGTGTCCGGGCATCGGGTTCTTATCAAGAGGGGACCGGGAAATCGGGGTCCTTCGGAATGTGGAACCACCCACGAGGCCACGTCTGGAATGTCGTCGTGAGACCGGCCTCATCCTGAGGTGCGACCGGAAGGTCGGGAACCCCTTCCAGACAAAGCAGGGGAGTCGACCCTCCTGTCCAGATCAGGAGGGTAGAAGGGGCTCAGAGGAAGTGGTGCGGGAAAACCTCGGTGTTCCTCTTGAGGGAGACCGGGATGTCGGGGCACTTTGTGGGTCGCATCAAGGGTGCCAAGTACCGTTTCGACCTCCAATACCTAACGTGGGACTTCTCCTGAGACACTGTAGCGGGAAAGGGCTTCATCTTGCGATGACGGGGGAACCACGTGGATTTTCTCGAGTTGCAGCGGGATTCTCGAGTTACGACGGGGAATTCAGGATGCCTCTTGTGTTGGCCCAGGGAAGTCCAATCTTCCATTCGAGTTGCGAAGGAAAGCTGGGGATTGCTCTCGAGTGACTGCAGGGCCAATAGACCTCATCTAGGCTTGTGTCCAGAAGCCAATGTTCCTCTCCAGGGGCGAAAGGGATCTCGGGGTTGCATTCCAGACGCACCCGGGGAGACAGGCATCCATCTCGAGTGGAAGCAAAGAACCCCGCTCTGCTCTCGAGTCGCGACGGGTATCTCTTGGAGCTCACTGGGTGGACTAAAGGGAGTCAAGCCTCCTGAGGCGTTTGGAGAGAGGTCGAGAGACTGGTCTCTAGGCCATACAGGAGACGAAGGCCCTCAAGTCGCGATGACGGGGGAGGCTCGGGGTTGTTCTCGAGCGGCGGCCCCAGTGTGCGGTTTCTCGCGAGGTACGACGGCGAGGTCAGTGAGCCTCTCGTGGGGCGGCAAGGAAGTCGGGTCTCCATGCGAATGGCGAGGGGGAGCGCGTCTTTACTCTCAAGTCATAGTAGGGGAATCTGGCCTCGAGACGTGTTGAAGAAGGTCTCTCGAGGTCTTTCTCGGGTTGAGGCAGGACACCCTGGGGTCCCTCGACTTGTGCAGGTGACCTCAGGGGGCTTCTCATGGTGGCTCTGAGAAGTCAGGGAAACTGGAGGTGGGAGGGGCCTCTCGGCACTCCACTGGGTTTGGTGCATTGGAAGAGGGCCTCATCTCCAGTTGAGGCAGGAACCTCAGGGTTCCTCTGACTTCAGACTCCGATCGCAAGGTCCCTGCAGACTTGGGACAGGAGAGTCAGGCCTCGTCTTGGGTTGAGGCATGGAACTCCGCTTGCCTCTCGAGGTGTTCCCGGGGAGACAGGCCACTTGTCGAGCGGTATTTGGAACCTGGGGGTCTTTTCCCGACGATGCACGGGCGAGTCACTGCCCCTTCGTGTTGACTTCATTCACAGGGTGGAGTTCGAAGAGGTGTCCGGGCATCGGGTTCTTATCAAGAGGGGACCGGGAAATCGGGGTCCTTCGGAATGTGGAACCACCCACGAGGCCACGTCTGGAATGTCGTCGTGAGACCGGCCTCATCCTGAGGTGCGACCGGAAGGTCGGGAACCCCTTCCAGACAAAGCAGGGGAGTCGACCCTCCTGTCCAGATCAGGAGGGTAGAAGAGGCTCAGAGGAAGTGTTGCCGGAAAACTTCGGTGTTCCTCTCGAGGGAGACCGGGATGTCGGGGCACTTTGTGGGTCGCATCAAGGGTGACAAGTACCGTTTCGAACTCCAATTCCTAAAGTGGGACTTCTCCTGAGACGCTGTAGCGGCACAGGGCTACATCTTGCGATGACGGGGGAACCACGTGGTTTTTCTCGAGGTGTAGCAGGATTCTCGAATTACGACGGGGAATTCAGGATGCCTCTTGTGTTGGCCCAGGGAAGTCCAATCTTCCATTCGAGTTGCGAAGGAAAGCTGGGGATTTCTCTCGAGTGACTGCAGGGCCAATAGACCTCATCTAGGCTTGTGTCCAGAAGCCAGTGTTCCTCTCCAGGGGCGACAGGGATCTCGGGGTTGCATTCCAGACACACCCGGGGAGACAGGCATCCATCTCGAGTGGAAGCAAAGAACCCCGCTCTGCTCTCGAGTCGCGACGGGTATCTCTTGGAGCTCACTGGGTGGACTAAAGGGAGTCAAGCCTCCTGAGGCGTTTGGAGAGAGGTCGCGAGATTGGTCTCTAGGCCATGCAGGAGACGAAGGCCCTCATCTCGCGATGACGGGGGAGTCTTGGGGTTGTTCTCGAGCGGCGGCCCCAGTGTGCGCTTTCTCACGAGGTACGACGGCGAGGTCAGTGAGCCTCTCGTGGGGCGCCAGGGAAGTCGGGTCTCCATGCGAGTGGCGAGGGCGAGCGCGTCATTGCTCTCGAGCCATGGTAGGGTGCCGGGGACCAGCCCCGGCTGATCCAGGGTATTCGAAGGAGAGACGGCGTAGGCGAAGATCAGGAAACCACTGCTTAATTAAATGTTAATTAAGGATATAAAGAGTAATAGAATGAGGATAGCTCAGTGAGGAAATTCAGTGGAGAAAAGAGGCTGAATAATTCAGCCAGAAGGTAAGAGAAAGAACGACATGGTGAGACCAAGTTTCGGTGAACAAGGCCCGCACTTTATTTTTCAAAGTAGTTTTTATACCTTAAGTTATGCATAGAGGATAATGGGGGAAGGGGTCGAGTCTTGCAGCAAACCAGGCTTTCTTCCTGCAAACTTATCATATGCAAAAGCTTAGGTGATTTGCATCATCTTCTGGCCCGGAGGCCTGTTAACATTTTAAGACCTTTTCTTCAGAAAACTTATTTTTCTCTAAAGGTGGTTGGTCAGGAGCCACCCTCCAAAAAAGCATTAGATAAAGTTGCATTCCTACAGAGCAAAGGTGTGGTGGGCTATAACAAGAAAAAGAATTAACTCAAGGGTCCCAGGTTACAAACATTAAAGCTACTACTTACACCAATTATATTAATCAATACACTGCCAGGGACACAGCAGGTAAGGGATATGGAAACTTAGCAGCAAACAATGGCCCAACAAGTGAAAAACCATTCACCAATACAATTTCTAATCAATCTTGTAACTCCTCAAAAGAATCTGTGTTTAGACAGTTTAGAACATCTCCTGCCTCTCACAGTTGGGAGGCTCTGAACAATCACATGTGGCCGGAAAAACCTATTCAGGCAGGCTAGAGGATTTCCAAAGGAGTTTGTAGGTTAAACACTGTCACACCCAGGAATTATTAACTGGAACTGTAAGCTAACTCTTTTTTCAGAGAGAGGTAGTGGGGGAGAGCCCCCCGTAAAGTCAGAGGTTTAGGTGAAAGCACAAGCAGAAAGTAGGCAGACTCTGGTTTTGGGGGTATATGCTCGAGAATTTCCAGGGGGACTCCTGAAGCTCGATCCCGCCTTTGCGTATGCCGAGCCTCCTTCCTCATGACCTTTGTCATGGGCGGAGTTCCTCACTGGCTCCCAGCAGTGATAGAATTCCAGTGGAGCTATTCCAGATCCTGAAAGATGATGCTGTGGAAAGTGCTGCACTCAATATGCAATATGCAATATGCACTCAATATGCAATATGCCGGCTCACGGCAGTAGGGGAATCTGGCCTCGAGACGTGTTGAAGAAGGTCTCTCGAGGTCTTTCTCGGGTTGAGGCAGGACACCCTGGGGTCCCTCGACTTGTGCAGGTGACCTCAGGGGGCTTCTCATGGTGGCTCTGAGAAGTCAGGGAAACTGGAGGTGGGAGGGGCCTCTCGGCACTCCACTGGGTTTGGTGCATTGGAAGAGGGCCTCATCTCCAGTTGAGGCAGGAACCTCAGGGTTCCTCTGACTTCAGACTCCGATCGCAAGGTCCCTGCAGACTTGGGACAGGAGAGTCAGGCCTCGTCTTGGGTTGAGGCATGGAACTCCGCTTGCCTCTCGAGGTGTTCCCGGGGAGACAGGCCACTTGTCGAGCGGTATTTGGAACCTGGGGGTCTTTTCCCGACGATGCACGGGCGAGTCACTGCCCCTTCGTGTTGACTTCATTCACAGGGTGGAGTTCGAAGAGGTGTCCGGGCATCGGGTTCTTATCAAGAGGGGACCGGGAAATCGGGGTCCTTCGGAATGTGGAACCACCCACGAGGCCACGTCTGGAATGTCGTCGTGAGACCGGCCTCATCCTGAGGTGCGACCGGAAGGTCGGGAACCCCTTCCAGACAAAGCAGGGGAGTCGACCCTCCTGTCCAGATCAGGAGGGTAGAAGAGGCTCAGAGGAAGTGTTGCCGGAAAACTTCGGTGTTCCTCTCGAGGGAGACCGGGATGTCGGGGCACTTTGTGGGTCGCATCAAGGGTGACAAGTACCGTTTCGAACTCCAATTCCTAAAGTGGGACTTCTCCTGAGACGCTGTAGCGGCACAGGGCTACATCTTGCGATGACGGGGGAACCACGTGGTTTTTCTCGAGGTGTAGCAGGATTCTCGAATTACGACGGGGAATTCAGGATGCCTCTTGTGTTGGCCCAGGGAAGTCCAATCTTCCATTCGAGTTGCGAAGGAAAGCTGGGGATTGCTCTCGAGTGACTGCAGGGCCAATAGACCTCATCTAGGCTTGTGTCCAGAAGCCAGTGTTCCTCTCCAGGGGCGACAGGGATCTCGGGGTTGCATTCCAGACACACCCGGGGAGACAGGCATCCATCTCGAGTGGAAGCAAAGAACCCCGCTCTGCTCTCGAGTCGCGACGGGTATCTCTTGGAGCTCACTGGGTGGACTAAAGGGAGTCAAGCCTCCTGAGGCGTTTGGAGAGAGGTCGCGAGATTGGTCTCTAGGCCATGCAGGAGACGAAGGCCCTCATCTCGCGATGACGGGGGAGTCTTGGGGTTGTTCTCGAGCGGCGGCCCCAGTGTGCGCTTTCTCACGAGGTACGACGGCGAGGTCAGTGAGCCTCTCGTGGGGCGCCAGGGAAGTCGGGTCTCCATGCGAGTGGCGAGGGCGAGCGCGTCATTGCTCTCGAGCCATGGTAGGGTGCCGGGGACCAGCCCCGGCTGATCCAGGGTATTCGAAGGAGAGACGGCGTAGGCGAAGATCAGGAAACCACTGCTTAATTAAATGTTAATTAAGGATATAAAGAGTAATAGAATGAGGATAGCTCAGTGAGGAAATTCAGTGGAGAAAAGAGGCTGAATAATTCAGCCAGAAGGTAAGAGAAAGAACGACATGGTGAGACCAAGTTTCGGTGAACAAGGCCCGCACTTTATTTTTCAAAGTAGTTTTTATACCTTAAGTTATGCATAGAGGATAATGGGGGAAGGGGTCGAGTCTTGCAGCAAACCAGGCTTTCTTCCTGCAAACTTATCATATGCAAAAGCTTAGGTGATTTGCATCATCTTCTGGCCCGGAGGCCTGTTAACATTTTAAGACCTTTTCTTCAGAAAACTTATTTTTCTCTAAAGGTGGTTGGTCAGGAGCCACCCTCCAAAAAAGCATTAGATAAAGTTGCATTCCTACAGAGCAAAGGTGTGGTGGGCTATAACAAGAAAAAGAATTAACTCAAGGGTCCCAGGTTACAAACATTAAAGCTACTACTTACACCAATTATATTAATCAATACACTGCCAGGGACACAGCAGGTAAGGGATATGGAAACTTAGCAGCAAACAATGGCCCAACAAGTGAAAAACCATTCACCAATACAATTTCTAATCAATCTTGTAACTCCTCAAAAGAATCTGTGTTTAGACAGTTTAGAACATCTCCTGCCTCTCACAGTTGGGAGGCTCTGAACAATCACATGTGGCCGGAAAAACCTATTCAGGCAGGCTAGAGGATTTCCAAAGGAGTTTGTAGGTTAAACACTGTCACACCCAGGAATTATTAACTGGAACTGTAAGCTAACTCTTTTTTCAGAGAGAGGTAGTGGGGGAGAGCCCCCCGTAAAGTCAGAGGTTTAGGTGAAAGCACAAGCAGAAAGTAGGCAGACTCTGGTTTTGGGGGTATATGCTCGAGAATTTCCAGGGGGACTCCTGAAGCTCGATCCCGCCTTTGCGTATGCCGAGCCTCCTTCCTCATGACCTTTGTCATGGGCGGAGTTCCTCACTGGCTCCCAGCAGTGATAGAATTCCAGTGGAGCTATTCCAGATCCTGAAAGATGATGCTGTGGAAAGTGCTGCACTCAATATGCAATATGCAATATGCACTCAATATGCAATATGCCGGCTCACGGCAGTAGGGGAATCTGGCCTCGAGACGTGTTGAAGAAGGTCTCTCGAGGTCTTTCTCGGGTTGAGGCAGGACACCCTGGGGTCCCTCGACTTGTGCAGGTGACCTCAGGGGGCTTCTCATGGTGGCTCTGAGAAGTCAGGGAAACTGGAGGTGGGAGGGGCCTCTCGGCACTCCACTGGGTTTGGTGCATTGGAAGAGGGCCTCATCTCCAGTTGAGGCAGGAACCTCAGGGTTCCTCTGACTTCAGACTCCGATCGCAAGGTCCCTGCAGACTTGGGACAGGAGAGTCAGGCCTCGTCTTGGGTTGAGGCATGGAACTCCGCTTGCCTCTCGAGGTGTTCCCGGGGAGACAGGCCACTTGTCGAGCGGTATTTGGAACCTGGGGGTCTTTTCCCGACGATGCACGGGCGAGTCACTGCCCCTTCGTGTTGACTTCATTCACAGGGTGGAGTTCGAAGAGGTGTCCGGGCATCGGGTTCTTATCAAGAGGGGACCGGGAAATCGGGGTCCTTCGGAATGTGGAACCACCCACGAGGCCACGTCTGGAATGTCGTCGTGAGACCGGCCTCATCCTGAGGTGCGACCGGAAGGTCGGGAACCCCTTCCAGACAAAGCAGGGGAGTCGACCCTCCTGTCCAGATCAGGAGGGTAGAAGAGGCTCCGAGGAAGTGTTGCCGGAAAACTTCGGTGTTCCTCTCGAGGGAGACCGGGATGTCGGGGCACTTTGTGGGTCGCATCAAGGGTGACAAGTACCGTTTCGAACTCCAATTCCTAAAGTGGGACTTCTCCTGAGACGCTGTAGCGGCACAGGGCTACATCTTGCGATGACGGGGGAACCACGTGGTTTTTCTCGAGGTGTAGCAGGATTCTCGAATTACGACGGGGAATTCAGGATGCCTCTTGTGTTGGCCCAGGGAAGTCCAATCTTCCATTCGAGTTGCGAAGGAAAGCTGGGGATTGCTCTCGAGTGACTGCAGGGCCAATAGACCTCATCTAGGCTTGTGTCCAGAAGCCAGTGTTCCTCTCCAGGGGCGACAGGGATCTCGGGGTTGCATTCCAGACACACCCGGGGAGACAGGCATCCATCTCGAGTGGAAGCAAAGAACCCCGCTCTGCTCTCGAGTCGCGACGGGTATCTCTTGGAGCTCACTGGGTGGACTAAAGGGAGTCAAGCCTCCTGAGGCGTTTGGAGAGAGGTCGCGAGATTGGTCTCTAGGCCATGCAGGAGACGAAGGCCCTCATCTCGCGATGACGGGGGAGTCTTGGGGTTGTTCTCGAGCGGCGGCCCCAGTGTGCGCTTTCTCACGAGGTACGACGGCGAGGTCAGTGAGCCTCTCGTGGGGCGCCAGGGAAGTCGGGTCTCCATGCGAGTGGCGAGGGCGAGCGCGTCATTGCTCTCGAGCCATGGTAGGGTGCCGGGGACCAGCCCCGGCTGATCCAGGGTATTCGAAGGAGAGACGGCGTAGGCGAAGATCAGGAAACCACTGCTTAATTAAATGTTAATTAAGGATATAAAGAGTAATAGAATGAGGATAGCTCAGTGAGGAAATTCAGTGGAGAAAAGAGGCTGAATAATTCAGCCAGAAGGTAAGAGAAAGAACGACATGGTGAGACCAAGTTTCGGTGAACAAGGCCCGCACTTTATTTTTCAAAGTAGTTTTTATACCTTAAGTTATGCATAGAGGATAATGGGGGAAGGGGTCGAGTCTTGCAGCAAACCAGGCTTTCTTCCTGCAAACTTATCATATGCAAAAGCTTAGGTGATTTGCATCATCTTCTGGCCCGGAGGCCTGTTAACATTTTAAGACCTTTTCTTCAGAAAACTTATTTTTCTCTAAAGGTGGTTGGTCAGGAGCCACCCTCCAAAAAAGCATTAGATAAAGTTGCATTCCTACAGAGCAAAGGTGTGGTGGGCTATAACAAGAAAAAGAATTAACTCAAGGGTCCCAGGTTACAAACATTAAAGCTACTACTTACACCAATTATATTAATCAATACACTGCCAGGGACACAGCAGGTAAGGGATATGGAAACTTAGCAGCAAACAATGGCCCAACAAGTGAAAAACCATTCACCAATACAATTTCTAATCAATCTTGTAACTCCTCAAAAGAATCTGTGTTTAGACAGTTTAGAACATCTCCTGCCTCTCACAGTTGGGAGGCTCTGAACAATCACATGTGGCCGGAAAAACCTATTCAGGCAGGCTAGAGGATTTCCAAAGGAGTTTGTAGGTTAAACACTGTCACACCCAGGAATTATTAACTGGAACTGTAAGCTAACTCTTTTTTCAGAGAGAGGTAGTGGGGGAGAGCCCCCCGTAAAGTCAGAGGTTTAGGTGAAAGCACAAGCAGAAAGTAGGCAGACTCTGGTTTTGGGGGTATATGCTCGAGAATTTCCAGGGGGACTCCTGAAGCTCGATCCCGCCTTTGCGTATGCCGAGCCTCCTTCCTCATGACCTTTGTCATGGGCGGAGTTCCTCACTGGCTCCCAGCAGTGATAGAATTCCAGTGGAGCTATTCCAGATCCTGAAAGATGATGCTGTGGAAAGTGCTGCACTCAATATGCAATATGCAATATGCACTCAATATGCAATATGCCGGCTCACGGCAGTAGGGGAATCTGGCCTCGAGACGTGTTGAAGAAGGTCTCTCGAGGTCTTTCTCGGGTTGAGGCAGGACACCCTGGGGTCCCTCGACTTGTGCAGGTGACCTCAGGGGGCTTCTCATGGTGGCTCTGAGAAGTCAGGGAAACTGGAGGTGGGAGGGGCCTCTCGGCACTCCACTGGGTTTGGTGCATTGGAAGAGGGCCTCATCTCCAGTTGAGGCAGGAACCTCAGGGTTCCTCTGACTTCAGACTCCGATCGCAAGGTCCCTGCAGACTTGGGACAGGAGAGTCAGGCCTCGTCTTGGGTTGAGGCATGGAACTCCGCTTGCCTCTCGAGGTGTTCCCGGGGAGACAGGCCACTTGTCGAGCGGTATTTGGAACCTGGGGGTCTTTTCCCGACGATGCACGGGCGAGTCACTGCCCCTTCGTGTTGACTTCATTCACAGGGTGGAGTTCGAAGAGGTGTCCGGGCATCGGGTTCTTATCAAGAGGGGACCGGGAAATCGGGGTCCTTCGGAATGTGGAACCACCCACGAGGCCACGTCTGGAATGTCGTCGTGAGACCGGCCTCATCCTGAGGTGCGACCGGAAGGTCGGGAACCCCTTCCAGACAAAGCAGGGGAGTCGACCCTCCTGTCCAGATCAGGAGGGTAGAAGAGGCTCAGAGGAAGTGTTGCCGGAAAACTTCGGTGTTCCTCTCGAGGGAGACCGGGATGTCGGGGCACTTTGTGGGTCGCATCAAGGGTGACAAGTACCGTTTCGAACTCCAATTCCTAAAGTGGGACTTCTCCTGAGACGCTGTAGCGGCACAGGGCTACATCTTGCGATGACGGGGGAACCACGTGGTTTTTCTCGAGGTGTAGCAGGATTCTCGAGTTACGACGGGGAATTCAGGATGCCTCTTGTGTTGGCCCAGGGAAGTCCAATCTTCCATTCGAGTTGCGAAGGAAAGCTGGGGATTGCTCTCGAGTGACTGCAGGGCCAATAGACCTCATCTAGGCTTGTGTCCAGAAGCCAGTGTTCCTCTCCAGGGGCGACAGGGATCTCGGGGTTGCATTCCAGACACACCCGGGGAGACAGGCATCCATCTCGAGTGGAAGCAAAGAACCCCGCTCTGCTCTCGAGTCGCGACGGGTATCTCTTGGAGCTCACTGGGTGGACTAAAGGGAGTCAAGCCTCCTGAGGCGTTTGGAGAGAGGTCGCGAGATTGGTCTCTAGGCCATGCAGGAGACGAAGGCCCTCATCTCGCGATGACGGGGGAGTCTTGGGGTTGTTCTCGAGCGGCGGCCCCAGTGTGCGCTTTCTCACGAGGTACGACGGCGAGGTCAGTGAGCCTCTCGTGGGGCGCCAGGGAAGTCGGGTCTCCATGCGAGTGGCGAGGGCGAGCGCCTCATTGCTCTCGAGCCATGGTAGGGTGCCGGGGACCAGCCCCGGCTGATCCAGGGTATTCGAAGGAGAGACGGCGTAGGCGAAGATCAGGAAACCACTGCTTAATTAAATGTTAATTAAGGATATAAAGAGTAATAGAATGAGGATAGCTCAGTGAGGAAATTCAGTGGAGAAAAGAGGCTGAATAATTCAGCCAGAAGGTAAGAGAAAGAACGACATGGTGAGACCAAGTTTCGGTGAACAAGGCCCGCACTTTATTTTTCAAAGTAGTTTTTATACCTTAAGTTATGCATAGAGGATAATGGGGGAAGGGGTCGAGTCTTGCAGCAAACCAGGCTTTCTTCCTGCAAACTTATCATATGCAAAAGCTTAGGTGATTTGCATCATCTTCTGGCCCGGAGGCCTGTTAACATTTTAAGACCTTTTCTTCAGAAAACTTATTTTTCTCTAAAGGTGGTTGGTCAGGAGCCACCCTCCAAAAAAGCATTAGATAAAGTTGCATTCCTACAGAGCAAAGGTGTGGTGGGCTATAACAAGAAAAAGAATTAACTCAAGGGTCCCAGGTTACAAACATTAAAGCTACTACTTACACCAATTATATTAATCAATACACTGCCAGGGACACAGCAGGTAAGGGATATGGAAACTTAGCAGCAAACAATGGCCCAACAAGTGAAAAACCATTCACCAATACAATTTCTAATCAATCTTGTAACTCCTCAAAAGAATCTGTGTTTAGACAGTTTAGAACATCTCCTGCCTCTCACAGTTGGGAGGCTCTGAACAATCACATGTGGCCGGAAAAACCTATTCAGGCAGGCTAGAGGATTTCCAAAGGAGTTTGTAGGTTAAACACTGTCACACCCAGGAATTATTAACTGGAACTGTAAGCTAACTCTTTTTTCAGAGAGAGGTAGTGGGGGAGAGCCCCCCGTAAAGTCAGAGGTTTAGGTGAAAGCACAAGCAGAAAGTAGGCAGACTCTGGTTTTGGGGGTATATGCTCGAGAATTTCCAGGGGGACTCCTGAAGCTCGATCCCGCCTTTGCGTATGCCGAGCCTCCTTCCTCATGACCTTTGTCATGGGCGGAGTTCCTCACTGGCTCCCAGCAGTGATAGAATTCCAGTGGAGCTATTCCAGATCCTGAAAGATGATGCTGTGGAAAGTGCTGCACTCAATATGCAATATGCAATATGCACTCAATATGCAATATGCCGGCTCACGGCAGTAGGGGAATCTGGCCTCGAGACGTGTTGAAGAAGGTCTCTCGAGGTCTTTCTCGGGTTGAGGCAGGACACCCTGGGGTCCCTCGACTTGTGCAGGTGACCTCAGGGGGCTTCTCATGGTGGCTCTGAGAAGTCAGGGAAACTGGAGGTGGGAGGGGCCTCTCGGCACTCCACTGGGTTTGGTGCATTGGAAGAGGGCCTCATCTCCAGTTGAGGCAGGAACCTCAGGGTTCCTCTGACTTCAGACTCCGATCGCAAGGTCCCTGCAGACTTGGGACAGGAGAGTCAGGCCTCGTCTTGGGTTGAGGCATGGAACTCCGCTTGCCTCTCGAGGTGTTCCCGGGGAGACAGGCCACTTGTCGAGCGGTATTTGGAACCTGGGGGTCTTTTCCCGACGATGCACGGGCGAGTCACTGCCCCTTCGTGTTGACTTCATTCACAGGGTGGAGTTCGAAGAGGTGTCCGGGCATCGGGTTCTTATCAAGAGGGGACCGGGAAATCGGGGTCCTTCGGAATGTGGAACCACCCACGAGGCCACGTCTGGAATGTCGTCGTGAGACCGGCCTCATCCTGAGGTGCGACCGGAAGGTCGGGAACCCCTTCCAGACAAAGCAGGGGAGTCGACCCTCCTGTCCAGATCAGGAGGGTAGAAGGGGCTCAGAGGAAGTGGTGCGGGAAAACCTCGGTGTTCCTCTTGAGGGAGACCGGGATGTCGGGGCACTTTGTGGGTCGCATCAAGGGTGCCAAGTACCGTTTCGACCTCCAATACCTAACGTGGGACTTCTCCTGAGACACTGTAGCGGGAAAGGGCTTCATCTTGCGATGACGGGGGAACCACGTGGATTTTCTCGAGTTGCAGCGGGATTCTCGAGTTACGACGGGGAATTCAGGATGCCTCTTGTGTTGGCCCAGGGAAGTCCAATCTTCCATTCGAGTTGCGAAGGAAAGCTGGGGATTGCTCTCGAGTGACTGCAGGGCCAATAGACCTCATCTAGGCTTGTGTCCAGAAGCCAGTGTTCCTCTCCAGGGGCGACAGGGATCTCGGGGTTGCATTCCAGACGCACCCGGGGAGACAGGCATCCATCTCGAGTGGAAGCAAAGAACCCCGCTCTGCTCTCGAGTCGCGACGGGTATCTCTTGGAGCTCACTGGGTGGACTAAAGGGAGTCAAGCCTCCTGAGGCGTTTGGAGAGAGGTCGAGAGACTGGTCTCTAGGCCATACAGGAGACGAAGGCCCTCAAGTCGCGATGACGGGGGAGGCTCGGGGTTGTTCTCGAGCGGCGGCCCCAGTGTGCGGTTTCTCGCGAGGTACGACGGCGAGGTCAGTGAGCCTCTCGTGGGGCGGCAAGGAAGTCGGGTCTCCATGCGAATGGCGAGGGGGAGCGCGTCTTTACTCTCAAGTCATAGTAGCGGAATCTGGCCTCGAGACGTGTTGAAGAAGGTCTCTCGAGGTCTTTCTCGGGTTGAGGCAGGACACCCTGGGGTCCCTCGACTTGTGCAGGTGACCTCAGGGGGCTTCTCATGGTGGCTCTGAGAAGTCAGGGAAACTGGAGGTGGGAGGGGCCTCTCGGCACTCCACTGGGTTTGGTGCATTGGAAGAGGGCCTCATCTCCAGTTGAGGCAGGAACCTCAGGGTTCCTCTGACTTCAGACTCCGATCGCAAGGTCCCTGCAGACTTGGGACAGGAGAGTCAGGCCTCGTCTTGGGTTGAGGCATGGAACTCCGCTTGCCTCTCGAGGTGTTCCCGGGGAGACAGGCCACTTGTCGAGCGGTATTTGGAACCTGGGGGTCTTTTCCCGACGATGCACGGGCGAGTCACTGCCCCTTCGTGTTGACTTCATTCACAGGGTGGAGTTCGAAGAGGTGTCCGGGCATCGGGTTCTTATCAAGAGGGCACCGGGAAATCGGGGTCCTTCGGAATGTGGAACCACCCACGAGGCCACGTCTGGAATGTCGTCGTGAGACCGGCCTCATCCTGAGGTGCGACCGGAAGGTCGGGAACCCCTTCCAGACAAAGCAGGGGAGTCGACCCTCCTGTCCAGATCAGGAGGGTAGAAGAGGCTCAGAGGAAGTGTTGCCGGAAAACTTCGGTGTTCCTCTCGAGGGAGACCGGGATGTCGGGGCACTTTGTGGGTCGCATCAAGGGTGACAAGTACCGTTTCGAACTCCAATTCCTAAAGTGGGACTTCTCCTGAGACGCTGTAGCGGCACAGGGCTACATCTTGCGATGACGGGGGAACCACGCGGTTTTTCTCGAGGTGTAGCAGGATTCTCGAGTTACGACGGGGAATTCAGGATGCCTCTTGTGTAGGCCCACGGAAGTCCAAT
The DNA here is from genome assembly GCF_029378745.1 of Bos indicus. Taxonomy (NCBI): domain Eukaryota; kingdom Metazoa; phylum Chordata; class Mammalia; order Artiodactyla; family Bovidae; genus Bos; species Bos indicus. The sequence goes on from NW_027223717.1 coordinate 412,276, forward strand.
CTTCCATTCGAGTTGCGAAGGAAAGCTGGGGATTTCTCTCGAGTGACTGCAGGGCCAATAGACCTCATCTAGGCTTGTGTCCAGAAGCCAGTGTTCCTCTCCAGGGGCGACAGGGATCTCGGGGTTGCATTCCAGACACACCCGGGGAGACAGGCATCCATCTCGAGTGGAAGCAAAGAACCCCGCTCTGCTCTCGAGTCGCGACGGGTATCTCTTGGAGCTCACTGGGTGGACTAAAGGGAGTCAAGCCTCCTGAGGCGTTTGGAGAGAGGTCGCGAGATTGGTCTCTAGGCCATGCAGGAGACGAAGGCCCTCATCTCGCGATGACGGGGGAGTCTTGGGGTTGTTCTCGAGCGGCGGCCCCAGTGTGCGCTTTCTCACGAGGTACGACGGCGAGGTCAGTGAGCCTCTCGTGGGGCGCCAGGGAAGTCGGGTCTCCATGCGAGTGGCGAGGGCGAGCGCGTCATTGCTCTCGAGCCATGGTAGGGTGCCGGGGACCAGCCCCGGCTGATCCAGGGTATTCGAAGGAGAGACGGCGTAGGCGAAGATCAGGAAACCACTGCTTAATTAAATGTTAATTAAGGATATAAAGAGTAATAGAATGAGGATAGCTCAGTGAGGAAATTCAGTGGAGAAAAGAGGCTGAATAATTCAGCCAGAAGGTAAGAGAAAGAACGACATGGTGAGACCAAGTTTCGGTGAACAAGGCCCGCACTTTATTTTTCAAAGTAGTTTTTATACCTTAAGTTATGCATAGAGGATAATGGGGGAAGGGGTCGAGTCTTGCAGCAAACCAGGCTTTCTTCCTGCAAACTTATCATATGCAAAAGCTTAGGTGATTTGCATCATCTTCTGGCCCGGAGGCCTGTTAACATTTTAAGACCTTTTCTTCAGAAAACTTATTTTTCTCTAAAGGTGGTTGGTCAGGAGCCACCCTCCAAAAAAGCATTAGATAAAGTTGCATTCCTACAGAGCAAAGGTGTGGTGGGCTATAACAAGAAAAAGAATTAACTCAAGGGTCCCAGGTTACAAACATTAAAGCTACTACTTACACCAATTATATTAATCAATACACTGCCAGGGACACAGCAGGTAAGGGATATGGAAACTTAGCAGCAAACAATGGCCCAACAAGTGAAAAACCATTCACCAATACAATTTCTAATCAATCTTGTAACTCCTCAAAAGAATCTGTGTTTAGACAGTTTAGAACATCTCCTGCCTCTCACAGTTGGGAGGCTCTGAACAATCACATGTGGCCGGAAAAACCTATTCAGGCAGGCTAGAGGATTTCCAAAGGAGTTTGTAGGTTAAACACTGTCACACCCAGGAATTATTAACTGGAACTGTAAGCTAACTCTTTTTTCAGAGAGAGGTAGTGGGGGAGAGCCCCCCGTAAAGTCAGAGGTTTAGGTGAAAGCACAAGCAGAAAGTAGGCAGACTCTGGTTTTGGGGGTATATGCTCGAGAATTTCCAGGGGGACTCCTGAAGCTCGATCCCGCCTTTGCGTATGCCGAGCCTCCTTCCTCATGACCTTTGTCATGGGCGGAGTTCCTCACTGGCTCCCAGCAGTGATAGAATTCCAGTGGAGCTATTCCAGATCCTGAAAGATGATGCTGTGGAAAGTGCTGCACTCAATATGCAATATGCAATATGCACTCAATATGCAATATGCCGGCTCACGGCAGTAGGGGAATCTGGCCTCGAGACGTGTTGAAGAAGGTCTCTCGAGGTCTTTCTCGGGTTGAGGCAGGACACCCTGGGGTCCCTCGACTTGTGCAGGTGACCTCAGGGGGCTTCTCATGGTGGCTCTGAGAAGTCAGGGAAACTGGAGGTGGGAGGGGCCTCTCGGCACTCCACTGGGTTTGGTGCATTGGAAGAGGGCCTCATCTCCAGTTGAGGCAGGAACCTCAGGGTTCCTCTGACTTCAGACTCCGATCGCAAGGTCCCTGCAGACTTGGGACAGGAGAGTCAGGCCTCGTCTTGGGTTGAGGCATGGAACTCCGCTTGCCTCTCGAGGTGTTCCCGGGGAGACAGGCCACTTGTCGAGCGGTATTTGGAACCTGGGGGTCTTTTCCCGACGATGCACGGGCGAGTCACTGCCCCTTCGTGTTGACTTCATTCACAGGGTGGAGTTCGAAGAGGTGTCCGGGCATCGGGTTCTTATCAAGAGGGGACCGGGAAATCGGGGTCCTTCGGAATGTGGAACCACCCACGAGGCCACGTCTGGAATGTCGTCGTGAGACCGGCCTCATCCTGAGGTGCGACCGGAAGGTCGGGAACCCCTTCCAGACAAAGCAGGGGAGTCGACCCTCCTGTCCAGATCAGGAGGGTAGAAGGGGCTCAGAGGAAGTGGTGCGGGAAAACCTCGGTGTTCCTCTTGAGGGAGACCGGGATGTCGGGGCACTTTGTGGGTCGCATCAAGGGTGCCAAGTACCGTTTCGACCTCCAATACCTAACGTGGGACTTCTCCTGAGACACTGTAGCGGGAAAGGGCTTCATCTTGCGATGACGGGGGAACCACGTGGATTTTCTCGAGTTGCAGCGGGATTCTCGGGTTACGACGGGGAATTCAGGATGCCTCTTGTGTTGGCCCAGGGAAGTCCAATCTTCCATTCGAGTTGCGAAGGAAAGCTGGGGATTGCTCTCGAGTGACTGCAGGGCCAATAGACCTCATCTAGGCTTGTGTCCAGAAGCCAGTGTTCCTCTCCAGGGGCGACAGGGATCTCGGGGTTGCATTCCAGACACACCCGGGGAGACAGGCATCCATCTCGAGTGGAAGCAAAGAACCCCGCTCTGCTCTCGAGTCGCGACGGGTATCTCTTGGAGCTCACTGGGTGGACTAAAGGGAGTCAAGCCTCCTGAGGCGTTTGGAGAGAGGTCGAGAGACTGGTCTCTAGGCCATACAGGAGACGAAGGCCCTCAAGTCGCGATGACGGGGGAGGCTCGGGGTTGTTCTCGAGCGGCGGCCCCAGTGTGCGGTTTCTCACGAGGTACGACGGCGAGGTCAGTGAGCCTCTCGTGGGGCGGCAAGGAATTCGGGTCTCCATGCGAATGGCGAGGGGGAGCGCGTCTTTACTCTCAAGTCATAGTAGCGGAATCTGGCCTCGAGACGTGTTGAAGAAGGTCTCTCGAGGTCTTTCTCGGGTTGAGGCAGGACACCCTGGGGTCCCTCGACTTGTGCAGGTGACCTCAGGGGGCTTCTCATGGTGGCTCTGAGAAGTCAGGGAAACTGGAGGTGGGAGGGGCCTCTCGGCACTCCACTGGGTTTGGTGCATTGGAAGAGGGCCTCATCACCAGTTGAGGCAGGAACCTCAGGGTTCCTCTGACTTCAGACTCCGATCGCAAGGTCCCTGCAGACTTGGGACAGGAGAGTCAGGCCTCGTCTTGGGTTGAGGCATGGAACTCCGCTTGCCTCTCGAGGTGTTCCCGGGGAGACAGGCCACTTGTCGAGCGGTATTTGGAACCTGGGGGTCTTTTCCCGACGATGCACGGGCGAGTCACTGCCCCTTCGTGTTGACTTCATTCACAGGGTGGAGTTCGAAGAGGTGTCCGGGCATCGGGTTCTTATCAAGAGGGCACCGGGAAATCGGGGTCCTTCGGAATGTGGAACCACCCACGAGGCCACGTCTGGAATGTCGTCGTGAGACCGGCCTCATCCTGAGGTGCGACCGGAAGGTCGGGAACCCCTTCCAGACAAAGCAGGGGAGTCGACCCTCCTGTCCAGATCAGGAGGGTAGAAGAGGCTCAGAGGAAGTGTTGCCGGAAAACTTCGGTGTTCCTCTCGAGGGAGACCGGGATGTCGGGGCACTTTGTGGGTCGCATCAAGGGTGACAAGTACCGTTTCGAACTCCAATTCCTAAAGTGGGACTTCTCCTGAGACGCTGTAGCGGCACAGGGCTACATCTTGCGATGACGGGGGAACCACGTGGTTTTTCTCGAGGTGTAGCAGGATTCTCGAGTTACGACGGGGAATTCAGGATGCCTCTTGTGTAGGCCCAGGGAAGTCCAATCTTCCATTCGAGTTGCGAAGGAAAGCTGGGGATTGCTCTCGAGTGACTGCAGGGCCAATAGACCTCATCTAGGCTTGTGTCCAGAAGCCAGTGTTCCTCTCCAGGGGCGACAGGGATCTCGGGGTTGCATTCCAGACACACCCGGGGAGACAGGCATCCATCTCGAGTGGAAGCAAAGAACCCCGCTCTGCTCTCGAGTCGCGACGGGTATCTCTTGGAGCTCACTGGGTGGACTAAAGGGAGTCAAGCCTCCTGAGGCGTTTGGAGAGAGGTCGCGAGATTGGTCTCTAGGCCATGCAGGAGACGAAGGCCCTCATCTCGCGATGACGGGGGAGTCTTGGGGTTGTTCTCGAGCGGCGGCCCCAGTGTGCGCTTTCTCACGAGGTACGACGGCGAGGTCAGTGAGCCTCTCGTGGGGCGCCAGGGAAGTCGGGTCTCCATGCGAGTGGCGAGGGCGAGCGCGTCATTGCTCTCGAGCCATGGTAGGGTGCCGGGGACCAGCCCCGGCTGATCCAGGGTATTCGAAGGAGAGACGGCGTAGGCGAAGATCAGGAAACCACTGCTTAATTAAATGTTAATTAAGGATATAAAGAGTAATAGAATGAGGATAGCTCAGTGAGGAAATTCAGTGGAGAAAAGAGGCTGAATAATTCAGCCAGAAGGTAAGAGAAAGAACGACATGGTGAGACCAAGTTTCGGTGAACAAGGCCCGCACTTTATTTTTCAAAGTAGTTTTTATACCTTAAGTTATGCATAGAGGATAATGGGGGAAGGGGTCGAGTCTTGCAGCAAACCAGGCTTTCTTCCTGCAAACTTATCATATGCAAAAGCTTAGGTGATTTGCATCATCTTCTGGCCCGGAGGCCTGTTAACATTTTAAGACCTTTTCTTCAGAAAACTTATTTTTCTCTAAAGGTGGTTGGTCAGGAGCCACCCTCCAAAAAAGCATTAGATAAAGTTGCATTCCTACAGAGCAAAGGTGTGGTGGGCTATAACAAGAAAAAGAATTAACTCAAGGGTCCCAGGTTACAAACATTAAAGCTACTACTTACACCAATTATATTAATCAATACACTGCCAGGGACACAGCAGGTAAGGGATATGGAAACTTAGCAGCAAACAATGGCCCAACAAGTGAAAAACCATTCACCAATACAATTTCTAATCAATCTTGTAACTCCTCAAAAGAATCTGTGTTTAGACAGTTTAGAACATCTCCTGCCTCTCACAGTTGGGAGGCTCTGAACAATCACATGTGGCCGGAAAAACCTATTCAGGCAGGCTAGAGGATTTCCAAAGGAGTTTGTAGGTTAAACACTGTCACACCCAGGAATTATTAACTGGAACTGTAAGCTAACTCTTTTTTCAGAGAGAGGTAGTGGGGGAGAGCCCCCCGTAAAGTCAGAGGTTTAGGTGAAAGCACAAGCAGAAAGTAGGCAGACTCTGGTTTTGGGGGTATATGCTCGAGAATTTCCAGGGGGACTCCTGAAGCTCGATCCCGCCTTTGCGTATGCCGAGCCTCCTTCCTCATGACCTTTGTCATGGGAGGAGTTCCTCACTGGCTCCCAGCAGTGATAGAATTCCAGTGGAGCTATTCCAGATCCTGAAAGATGATGCTGTGGAAAGTGCTGCACTCAATATGCAATATGCAATATGCACTCAATATGCAATATGCCGGCTCACGGCAGTAGGGGAATCTGGCCTCGAGACGTGTTGAAGAAGGTCTCTCGAGGTCTTTCTCGGGTTGAGGCAGGACACCCTGGGGTCCCTCGACTTGTGCAGGTGACCTCAGGGGGCTTCTCATGGTGGCTCTGAGAAGTCAGGGAAACTGGAGGTGGGAGGGGCCTCTCGGCACTCCACTGGGTTTGGTGCATTGGAAGAGGGCCTCATCTCCAGTTGAGGCAGGAACCTCAGGGTTCCTCTGACTTCAGACTCCGATCGCAAGGTCCCTGCAGACTTGGGACAGGAGAGTCAGGCCTCGTCTTGGGTTGAGGCATGGAACTCCGCTTGCCTCTCGAGGTGTTCCCGGGGAGACAGGCCACTTGTCGAGCGGTATTTGGAACCTGGGGGTCTTTTCCCGACGATGCACGGGCGAGTCACTGCCCCTTCGTGTTGACTTCATTCACAGGGTGGAGTTCGAAGAGGTGTCCGGGCATCGGGTTCTTATCAAGAGGGCACCGGGAAATCGGGGTCCTTCGGAATGTGGAACCACCCACGAGGCCACGTCTGGAATGTCGTCGTGAGACCGGCCTCATCCTGAGGTGCGACCGGAAGGTCGGGAACCCCTTCCAGACAAAGCAGGGGAGTCGACCCTCCTGTCCAGATCAGGAGGGTAGAAGGGGCTCAGAGGAAGTGGTGCGGGAAAACCTCGGTGTTCCTCTTGAGGGAGACCGGGATGTCGGGGCACTTTGTGGGTCGCATCAAGGGTGCCAAGTACCGTTTCGACCTCCAATACCTAACGTGGGACTTCTCCTGAGACACTGTAGCGGGAAAGGGCTTCATCTTGCGATGACGGGGGAACCACGTGGATTTTCTCGAGTTGCAGCGGGATTCTCGAGTTACGACGGGGAATTCAGGATGCCTCTTGTGTTGGCCCAGGGAAGTCCAATCTTCCATTCGAGTTGCGAAGGAAAGCTGGGGATTGCTCTCGAGTGACTGCAGGGCCAATAGACCTCATCTAGGCTTGTGTCCAGAAGCCAATGTTCCTCTCCAGGGGCGAAAGGGATCTCGGGGTTGCATTCCAGACGCACCCGGGGAGACAGGCATTCATCTCGAGTGGAAGCAAAGAACCCCGCTCTGCTCTCGAGTCGCGACGGGTATCTCTTGGAGCTCACTGGGTGGACTAAAGGGAGTCAAGCCTCCTGAGGCGTTTGGAGAGAGGTCGAGAGATTGGTCTCTAGGCCATACAGGAGACGAAGGCCCTCAAGTCGCGATGACGGGGGAGGCTCGGGGTTGTTCTCGAGCAGGCGGCCCCAGTGTGCGGTTTCTCCAGAGGTACGACGGCGAGGTCAGTGAGCCTCTCATGGGGCGCCAGGGAAGTCGGGTCTCCATGCGAGTGGCGAGGGGGAGCGCGTCATTGCTCTCAAGTCATAGTAGGGGAATCTGGTCTCGAGACGTGTTGAAGAAGGTCTCTCGAGGTCTTTCTCGGGTTGAGGCAGGACACCCTGGGTTCCCTCGACTTGTGCAGGTGACCTCAGGGGGCTTCTCATGGTGGCTCTGAGAAGTCAGGGAAACTGGAGGTGGGAGGGGCCTCTCGGCACTCCACTGGGTTTGGTGCATTGGAAGAGGGCCTCATCTCCAGTTGAGGCAGGAACCTCAGGGTTCCTCTGATTTCAGACTCCGATCGCAAGGGTCCCTGCAGACTTGGGAAAGGAGAGTCAGGCCTCGTCTTGGGTTGAGGCATGGAACTCCGCTTGCCTCTCGAGGTGTTCCCGGGGAGACAGGCCACTTGTCGAGTGGTATTTGGAACCTGGGGGTCTTTTCCCGACGATGCACGGGCGAGTCACTGCCCCTTCGTGTTGACTTCATTCACAGGGTGGAGTTCGAAGAGGTGTCCGGGCATCGGGTTCTTATCAAGAGGGGACCGGGAAATCGGGGTCCTTCGGAATGTGGAACCACCCACGAGGCCACGTCTGGAATGTCGTCGTGAGACCGGCCTCATCCTGAGGTGCGACAGGAAGGTCGGGAACTCCTTCTAGACAAATAGGGGAGTCGACCCTCCTGTCCAGATCAGGAGGGTAGAAGCGGCTCAGAGGAAGTGGTGCCGGAAAACTTCCGTGTTCCTCTCGAGTGAGACCGGGATGTCGGGGCACTTTGTGGGTCGCATCAAGGGTGACAAGTACCGTTTCGAACTCCAATTCCTAAAGTGGGACTTCTCCTGAGACGCTGTAGCGGCACAGGGCTATATCTTGCGATGATGGGGGAACCACGTGGTTTTTCTCGAGGTGTAGCAGGATTCTCGAATTACGACGGGGAATTCAGGATGCCTCTTGTGTTGGCCCAGGGAAGTCCAATCTTCCATTCGAGTTGCGAAGGAAAGCTGGGGATTTCTCTCGAGTGACTGCAAGGCCAATAGACCTCATCTAGGCTTGTGTCCAGAAGCAAATGTTCCTCTCCACGGGCGACAGGGATCTCGGGGTTGCATTCCAGATGCACCCGGGGAGACAGGCATTCATCTCGAGTTGAAGCACAGAAACCCGCTCTGCTCTCAAATGCGACGGGTTTCTCTTGGAGCTCACTGGGTGGACTAAACGGATTCAAGGCTCCTGAGGCGTTTGGAGAGAGGTCGCGAGATTGGTCTCTAGGCCATGCAGGAGACGACGGCCCTCATCTCGCGATGACGGGGGAGTCTCGGGGTTGTTCTCGAGCGCGGCCCCAGTGTGCGGTTTCTCAAGGTACGACGGCGAGGTCAGTGAGCCTCTCAGGGGTCGCCATGGCGGCTGGGAACGACCATGGCGTGCGCTCCTGGGGCCCCAAGGATCGGCATCCTAGGGCGCGGTGGAAGGGGCGGACCACAGGTAAGGGAAATGGGACTGCGTGGAGCAGTCCGCCCTTGTTTCTGTGTAAAAGGGAGGTCCTTTCAAGGCGTGAATGTTTCAGAACTTTAATTTATTTGGAAATGACCCAGCTCTTCAGTACACTGTCGTCACTTAGTTTAGCACAGGATAGAAACTCGGGTAACCAAAACACCTGGAGAAACGATTGTATGTTCAGTTCAGTTCAGTGGCTCAGTCGTGTCTGACTCTTTGGGACCCCGTGGCCTGCAGGACGCTGGGCTTCCGTGTCCATCACCAACTCCAGGGGCTTGCTCAAACTCATGTCCATCGAATCAGTGATGCCATCCAACCATCTTAGCCTCTGTCGTCCCCTTCTCCTCTGCCTTCAATCAAGACTCTCATAGGCAGATATTTTCGAGTGTAATTAGTGTTCATAGTTTATCTAAAAGCTCATATCACATTTAATTTTTCGTTTTGTTCCTGTTCTTTCGAGGTACTTTCTTGTTGACAAGCTTGTGACAGATAGAACGATATAGCAATTTTTACCTTAGAACAAACCGAGGCACTATGAACATTTTGTGCTTCATGTTGATGACTCTTAGACATGTCTACAGTAGAGGAGCAAAAACAAAACTACTAGATATTTCATATTGACTAGTTCCCAGTTCACGGGACTCTGACATTCCCTGAGGTCAAAGTTTTCTTGTATTGGAAGCAGTTGGGTTTGCAAGGGCTGCCTTGTCTTGAGACCATTGAAATAAGAACTCAGAACTTGAGCACTATTATCAAAAATCACAAGGCTCACACTGACACAGACATCAATCCAGACAGACAAGACAAGACATCTTCCAGTTTTCCGCCTGAGATGGAAAAGATTTCTTTGAGCCGTTTTTTCTGGGGAGTGGGGGGTGGGGCTGGCGGCCAGGCAGGCTTTGGGAAGGAGCTCATGGTTTGGAATTGCATATGAAAAGAACCAGCTTTCCGGGTTCCAAGGAATCAAGTTTCCTTGGAAACCAACTTTGTCCGGTTCTATAGAATATCATGGCCCTCCTAGGTCAGGTCGTCTTTCCTTTCCGTAGCCCTCGTTGGATCCCTGAATTCTAGACAGCTTGGATTGCCTCTGTGGGCTGGATGGATTGTCCTCCCGTTTCACCGGGCGGCGGGAGCGAGGTCCCAGAGGCTCTCCTGGAACCGGGCGTGGGGGCGGGGCTCACCGGGAGCCCGTGGTGAAGGTGGGCAGCGCACCGGGAGCGCGCCCGGGGCGGGGCGAAGCCGGGCGGCGCGGGTCGGGAATCGGGTCGTGGCGGGGATGGGGGGCGGTCCCAGTTGTGCTCCGGGGATCCCCACTGCGGCTGGGAAGGCACCGGGAGCATGGCAGGGGCGGGGCGGCGCGGGGCGGGGGTCGGCTCCTGGCGGGGGTGGGGGAGGGCTTCCCCGTTGTCCTCTCGGGGGTCGCCGTGGCGGCTGGGAACGCCCACTGCGTGCGCTCCTGGGTCCCCAAGGGTCGGCATCCAGTGGGCGCGGCGGAGGGGTGCGGACCACAGGTCAGGGAACTGGGACTGCGTGGAGCAGGGAACCACGTAGTCCGCCCTCTGTTGGCACAACCTGGCGGTCGCAGAAAGGCCTCGCCTTTGGGCTCAAGGCCTTGACCGCTCCACCCCTTTGCTGAAAGGTCAGAGCCGCGCGGTTTTCCCAAGCAGCCGAGTGTCCGCTGCAAGTCCAAGGGCCAGAACCCTGAACTCTGGCCGGCTGGCCCAGCCCTGCTTCTGGCACTTTGGAGGCCAGCGGGCCCTTGACCACCTGCTGGGATGGGAAAGGGAAGGGTCCACGAATTGCACCCTAGAAACTTCGTAGGGTGCATGGGTTTCAAAACCCGGTGGCCGCCCAGGCAGCAAACAAGGGAGGAGGGCACCCTGCTGCCCTTTCATGGCAGCATCTGTGGCTGTCCTGCTGAGGGGGCCTTTCCATGGGGACCGTGTGCAGTACAAGTTTGGTGTTTTGGAACCGAATAATTAGAACGTGTAAAAATTTTAAATGATGTGGTGGTTTGATTCAAACAAAACAAAACCAAACAAAACAAAAAACCAAGCTCCAAGTTTTTTGCAAATTTAGGTCTTAATATTGAAGGCCTGTGTTCCTTCCACTGTGGCATTGTACGAAGAAATGTGCGGGTTTTTTTTTTTTTTTTTTTAATTTGTTTTTTGTTTTTCTTTTTTTTTAGAAAAGATTCCGAAAAATGAGGGAAACAGGAAGCCCAGAGGTGCCCCTGTAGTTTGGCGAAGGCCTTAGGAGGTCACTTGGAAATGCTGCTGGCTGTGAGGGGGGGAGGGGGCAGATGTGCACAGAGCTGTGCAGGCTTGTCCTTTGCATGGATGTTCTTTGTAGAAATCCACCTCGGAGCCATCTCCTGATGTGTAAGAATTTCCCAGACAAACCTTGAGCTAAGCAATGCGTTTTTTCCTTAGGAAATGTTGGTCTTCAGCGATGTTCAAAGCCTGTGTATTTCGGCTAGACTCTGGCTTCAGGTCGGTTCCCCCAAAAGGCTCAGAAGCGACCTGAACCAAACAGTAAGTTTTCCTCCTACCTTGTTCTCCTCATCTACGTTAAGAGTATACTTTAAGAGTATCCTGGCACATACATGTACTGCCTCACCCCTAGCCTCAGTCATGTGTTCCAAGAACTTCTGTCCGTTTATTTATTTGTTTTGGGTAACATTGAATTCGTTTTGACTATGCTGGGTCTTTGCTGCTCGCTGGAAGTTGCTAGGACCTCTGGACTGCAGTCTCCCATCTCTTGCTGACCTCTTGTTGACCTCTGCAGAATCCTGGTTGGTGGGAGCTTGTTAGTTCCTTGTTCCTTACCCGGACCTCCTGTGGTAAGTGTTTTCTCTCCTCTGGGGCCTGCTAAGGGTGGGTGGTCATTGGCATCCCAAAGGTGGCTAGAAGTCAATGATTTAGGCAGGCTTGTGAATAGATATGGGAGAAGGCAATGGCACCCCACTCCAGTACTCTTGCCTGGAAAATCTCATGGACGGAAGAGCCTGGTAGGCTGCAGTCCATGGGGTCGCTCAGAGTCGGGCACGACTGAGCGACTTCACTTTCACATTTCACTTTCATGCATTGGAGGAGGACATGGCAACCCACTCCAGTGTTCTTGCCTGGAGAACCCCAGGGACTGCGGGGCCTGGTGGGCTGCCGTCCATGGGGTCACACAGACTCGGACACGACTGAAACGACTTCGCAGCAGCAGCAGCAGCAGCAGCAGCAGCAGCAGTGCATAGATATCAAAAGGGTTTAGAACAGTCAGGTAGGATCACACAAGTCACCGTGAAGCAATACTTCTCCACTTAGCCAAAGCTAACAAAAGATTTCTCTTCTAGGTCAACCTAGAAGAGATCACGGAAGAGGTAAAGAAACTTAAAATCCATTAGCAAAGGCAGTTCAACCTCTCAAGAAACCTTGTGCTAGGCACAACACTCTTTTCTGGGGGTCCACTTTCCCTACAACCTCCTGATCCCATTCTGTACCCATTCCTTTGCTTCTCCCATCCTGAAACTGCCACCTGGAAGAAAGAACGACGTCGTTTTCCTTCAGAAAATGCGATTTCATGCCACATACCTTCTTTTAATACCAAGTCATACATTTCCCTTCAGCAACCAAGAACTGACTTTTATATTGGCATTCGACAGATTGGTGAACATACCTATCAGTGATAGTAGCGCCCCTCCCCTCCCCCGCACGCACGCACGCACACACACACACACACACACACACACCCAAGATCAGAACCAAACAAAACAAAAAAAATTGCTTTCTTACGTTTCACATGTCAGGATGGTGCCAGACACTCTTATTGGATAGTCAAAAATCTCTTTTGTTTCTGTGTAAAAGGGAGGTCCTTTCAAGGCGTGAATGTTTCAGAACTTTAATTTATTTGGAAATGACCCAGCTCTTCAGTACACTGTCGTCACTTAGTTTAGCACAGGATAGAAACTCGGGTAACCCAAACACCTGGAGAAACGATTGTATGTTCAGTTAAGTTCAGTGGCTCAGTCGTGTCTGACTCTTTGGGACCCCGTGGCCTGCAGGACGCTGGGCTTCCGTGTCCATCACCAACTCCAGGGGCTTGCTCAAACTCATGTCCATCGAATCAGTGATGCCATCCAACCATCTTAGCCTCTGTCGTCCCCTTCTCCTCTGCCTTCAATCAAGACTCTCATAGGCAGATATTTTCGAGTGTAATTAGTGTTCATAGTTTCTCTAAAAGCTCATATCACATTTAATTTTTCGTTTTGTTCCTGTTCTTTCGAGGTACTTTCTTGTTGACAAGCTTGTGACAGATAGAACGATATAGCAATTTTTACCTTAGAACAAACCGAGGCACTATGAACATTTTGTGCTTCATGTTGATGACTCTTAGACATGTCTACAGTAGAGGAGCAAAAACAAAACTACTAGATATTTCATATTGACTAGTTCCCAGTTCACGGGACTCTGACATTCCCTGAGGTCAAAGTTTTCTTGTATTGGAAGCAGTTGGGTTTGCAAGGGCTGCCTTGTCTTGAGACCATTGAAATAAGAACTCAGAACTTGAGCACTATTATCAAAAATCACAAGGCTCACACTGACACAGACATCAATCCAGACAGACAAGACAAGACATCTTCCAGTTTTCCGCCTGAGATGGAAAAGATTTCTTTGAGCCGTTTTTTCTGGGGAGTGGGGGGTGGGGCTGGCGGCCAGGCAGGCTTTGGGAAGGAGCTCATGGTTTGGAATTGCATATGAAAAGAACCAGCTTTCCGGGTTCCAAGGAATCAAGTTTCCTTGGAAACCAACTTTGTCCGGTTCTATAGAATATCATGGCCCTCCTAGGTCAGGTCGTCTTTCCTTTCCGTAGCCCTCGTTGGATCCCTGAATTCTAGACAGCTTGGATTGCCTCTGTGGGCTGGATGGATTGTCCTCCCGTTTCACCGGGCGGCGGGAGCGAGGTCCCAGAGGCTCTCCTGGAACCGGGCGTGGGGGCGGGGCTCACCGGGAGCCCGTGGTGAAGGTGGGCAGCGCACCGGGAGCGCGCCCGGGGCGGGGCGAAGCCGGGCGGCGCGGGTCGGGAATCGGGTCGTGGCGGGGATGGGGGGCGGTCCCAGTTGTGCTCCGGGGATCCCCACTGCGGCTGGGAAGGCACCGGGAGCATGGCAGGGGCGGGGCGGCGCGGGGCGGGGGTCGGCTCCTGGCGGGGGTGGGGGAGGGCTTCCCCGTTGTCCTCTCGGGGGTCGCCGTGGCGGCTGGGAACGCCCACTGCGTGCGCTCCTGGGTCCCCAAGGGTCGGCATCCAGTGGGCGCGGCGGAGGGGTGCGGACCACAGGTCAGGGAACTGGGACTGCGTGGAGCAGGGAACCACGTAGTCCGCCCTCTGTTGGCACAACCTGGCGGTCGCAGAAAGGCCTCGCCTTTGGGCTCAAGGCCTTGACCGCTCCACCCCTTTGCTGAAAGGTCAGAGCCGCGCGGTTTTCCCAAGCAGCCTAGTGTCCGCTGCAAGTCCAAGGGCCAGAACCCTGAACTCTGGCCGGCTGGCCCAGCCCTGCTTCTGGCACTTTGGAGGCCAGCGGGCCCTTGACCACCTGCTGGGATGGGAAAGGGAAGGGTCCACGAATTGCACCCTAGAAACTTCGTAGGGTGCATGGGTTTCAAAACCCGGTGGCCGCCCAGGCAGAAAACAAGGGAGGAGGGCACCCTGCTGCCCTTTCATGGCAGCATCTGTGGCTGTCCTGCTGAGGGGGCCTTTCCATGGGGACCGTGTGCAGTACAAGTTTGGTGTTTTGGAACCGAATAATTAGAACGTGTAAAAATTGTAAATGATGTGGTGGTTTGATTCAAACAAAACAAAACAAAACAAAACAAAAAACCAAGCTCCAAGTTTTTTGCAAATTTAGGTCTTAATATTGAAGGCCTGTGTTCCTTCCACTGTGGCATTGTACGAAGAAATGTGCGGGTTTTTTTTTTTTTTTTTTAATTTGTTTTTTGTTTTTCTTTTTTTTTAGAAAAGATTCCGAAAAATGAGGGAAACAGGAAGCCCAGAGGTGCCCCTGTAGTTTGGCGAAGGCCTTAGGAGGTCACTTGGAAATGCTGCTGGCTGTGAGGGGGGGAGGGGGCAGATGTGCACAGAGCTGTGCAGGCTTGTCCTTTGCATGGATGTTCTTTGTAGAAATCCACCTCGGAGCCATCTCCTGATGTGTAAGAATTTCCCAGACAAACCTTGAGCTAAGCAATGCGTTTTTTCCTTAGGAAATGTTGGTCTTCAGCGATGTTCAAAGCCTGTGTATTTCGGCTAGACTCTGGCTTCAGGTCGGTTCCCCCAAAAGGCTCAGAAGCGACCTGAACCAAACAGTAAGTTTTCCTCCTACCTTGTTCTCCTCATCTACGTTAAGAGTATACTTTAAGAGTATCCTGGCACATACATGTACTGCCTCACCCCTAACCTCAGTCATGTGTTCCAAGAACTTCTGTCCGTTGATTTATTTGTTTTGGGTAACATTGAATTCGTTTTGACTATGCTGGGTCTTTGCTGCTCGCTGGAAGTTGCTAGGACCTCTGGACTGCAGTCTCCCATCTCTTGCTGACCTCTTGTTGACCTCTGCAGAATCCTGGTTGGTGGGAGCTTGTTAGTTCCTTGTTCCTTACCCGGACCTCCTGTGGTAAGTGTTTTCTCTCCTCTGCGGCCTGGTAAGGGCGGGTGGTCATTGGCATCCCAAAGGTGGCTAGAAGTCAATGATTTAGGCAGGCTTGTGAATAGATATGGGAGAAGGCAATGGCACCCCACTCCAGTACTCTTGCCTGGAAAATCTCATGGACGGAAGAGCCTGGTAGGCTGCAGTCCATGGGGTCGCTCAGAGTCGGGCACGACTGAGCGACTTCACTTTCACATTTCACTTTCATGCATTGGAGGAGGACATGGCAACCCACTCCAGTGTTCTTGCCTGGAGAACCCCAGGGACTGCGGGGCCTGGTGGGCTGCCGTCCATGGGGTCACACAGACTCGGACACGACTGAAACGACTTCGCAGCAGCAGCAGCAGCAGCAGCAGCAGCAGCAGTGCATAAATATCAAAAGGGTTTAGAACAGTCAGGTAGGATCACACAAGTCACCGTGAAGCAATACTTCTCCACTTAGCCAAAGCTAACAAAAGATTTCTGTTCTAGGTCAACCTAGAAGAGATCACGGAAGAGGTAAAGAAACTTAAAATCCATTAGCAAAGGCAGTTCAACCTCTCAAGAAACCTTGTGCTAGGCACAACACTCTTTTCTGGGGGTCCACTTTCCCTACAACCTCCTGATCCCATTCTGTACCCATTCCTTTGCTTCTCCCATCCTGAAACTGCCACCTGGAAGAAAGAACGACGTCGTTTTCCTTCAGAAAATGCGATTTCATGCCACATACCTTCTTTTAATACCAAGTCATACATTTCCCTTCAGCAACCAAGAACTGACTTTTATATTGGCATTCGACAGATTGGTGAACATACCTATCAGTGATAGTAGCGCCCCTCCCCTCCCCCGCACGCACGCACGCACGCGCACACACACACACACACACCCAAGATCAGAACCAAACAAAACAAAAAAAAATTGCTTTCTTACGTTTCACATGTCAGGATGGTGCCAGACACTCTTATTGGATAGTCAAAAATCTCTTTTGTTTCTGTGTAAAAGGGAGGTCCTTTCAAGGCGTGAATGTTTCAGAACTTTAATTTATTTGGAAATGACCCAGCTCTTCAGTACACTGTCGTCACTTAGTTTAGCACAGGATAGAAACTCGGGTAACCAAAACACCTGGAGAAACGATTGTATGTTCAGTTCAGTTCAGTGGCTCAGTCGTGTCTGACTCTTTGGGACCCCGTGGCCTGCAGGACGCTGGGCTTCCGTGTCCATCACCAACTCCAGGGGCTTGCTCAAACTCATGTCCATCGAATCAGTGATGCCATCCAACCATCTTAGCCTCTGTCGTCCCCTTCTCCTCTGCCTTCAATCAAGACTCTCATAGGCAGATATTTTCGAGTGTAATTAGTGTTCATAGTTTCTCTAAAAGCTCATATCACATTTAATTTTTCGTTTTGTTCCTGTTCTTTCGAGGTACTTTCTTGTTGACAAGCTTGTGACAGATAGAACGATATAGCAATAGCAATTTTTACCTTAGAACAAACCGAGGCACTATGAACATTTTGTGCTTCATGTTGATGACTCTTAGACATGTCTACAGTAGAGGAGCAAAAACAAAACTACTAGATATTTCATATTGACTAGTTCCCAGTTCACGGGACTCTGACATTCCCTGAGGTCAAAGTTTTCTTGTATTGGAAGCAGTTGGGTTTGCAAGGGCTGCCTTGTCTTGAGACCATTGAAATAAGAACTCAGAACTTGAGCACTATTATCAAAAATCACAAGGCTCACACTGACACAGACATCAATCCAGACAGACAAGACAAGACATCTTCCAGTTTTCCGCCTGAGATGGAAAAGATTTCTTTGAGCCGTTTTTTCTGGGGAGTGGGGGGTGGGGCTGGCGGCCAGGCAGGCTTTGGGAAGGAGCTCATGGTTTGGAATTGCATATGAAAAGAACCAGCTTTCCGGGTTCCAAGGAATCAAGTTTCCTTGGAAACCAACTTTGTCCGGTTCTATAGAATATCATGGCCCTCCTAGGTCAGGTCATCTTTCCTTTCCGTAGTCCTCGTTGGATCCCTGAATTCTAGACAGCTTGGATTGCCTCTGTGGGCTGGATGGATTGTCCTCCCGTTTCACCGGGCGGGGAGCGAGGTCCCAGAGGCTCTCCTGGAACCGGGCGTGGGGGCGGGGCTCACCGGGAGCCCGTGGTGAAGGTGGGCAGCGCACCGGGAGCGCGCCCGGGGCGGGGCGAAGCCGGGCGGCGCGGGTCGGGAGTCGGGTCGTGGCGGGGATGGGGGGCGGTCCCAGTTGTGCTCCGGGGATCCCCACTGCGGCTGGGAAGGCACCGGGAGCGTGGCAGGGGCGGGGCGGCGCGGGGCGGGGGTCGGCTCCTGGCGGGGCTGGGGGAGGGCTTCCCCGTGGTCCTCTCGGGGGTCGCCGTGGCGGCTGGGAACGCCCACTGCGTGCGCTCCTGGGTCCCCAAGGATCGGCATCCAGTGGGCGCGGCGGAGGGGTGCGGACCACAGGTCAGGGAACTGGGACTGCGTGGAGCAGGGAACCACGTAGTCCGCCCTCTGTTGGCACAACCTGGCGGTCGCAGAAAGGCCTCGCCTTTGGGCTCAAGGCCTTGACCGCTCCACCCCTTTGCTGAAAGGTCAGAGCCGCGCGGTTTTCCCAAGCAGCCTAGTGTCCGCTGCAAGTCCAAGGGCCAGAACCCTGAACTCTGGCCGGCTGGCCCAGCCCTGCTTCTGGCACTTTGGAGGCCAGCGGGCCCTTGACCACCTGCTGGGATGGGAAAGGGAAGGGTCCACGAATTGCACCCTAGAAACTTCGTAGGGTGCATGGGTTTCAAAACCCGGTGGCCGCCCAGGCAGAAAACAAGGGAGGAGGGCACCCTGCTGCCCTTTCATGGCAGCATCTGTGGCTGTCCTGCTGAGGGGGCCTTTCCATGGGGACCGTGTGCAGTACAAGTTTGGTGTTTTGGAACCGAATAATTAGAACGTGTAAAAATTGTAAATGATGTGGTGGTTTGATTCAAACAAAACAAAACAAAACAAAACAAAAAACCAAGCTCCAAGTTTTTTGCAAATTTAGGTCTTAATATTGAAGGCCTGTATTCCTTCCACTGTGGCATTGTACGAAGAAATGTGCGGGTTTTTTTTTTTTTTTTTTAATTTGTTTTTTGTTTTTCTTTTTTTTTAGAAAAGATTCCGAAAAATGAGGGAAACAGGAAGCCCAGAGGTGCCCCTGTAGTTTGGCGAAGGCCTTAGGAGGTCACTTGGAAATGCTGCTGGCTGTGAGGGGGGGAGGGGGCAGATGTGCACAGAGCTGTGCAGGCTTGTCCTTTGCATGGATGTTCTTTGTAGAAATCCACCTCGGAGCCATCTCCTGATGTGTAGGAATTTCCCAGACAAACCTTGAGCTAAGCAATGCGTTTTTTCCTTAGGAAATGTTGGTCTTCAGCGATGTTCAAAGCCTGTGTATTTCGGCTAGACTCTGGCTTCAGGTCGGTTCCCCCAAAAGGCTCAGAAGCGACCTGAACCAAACAGTAAGTTTTCCTCCTACCTTGTTCTCCTCATCTACGTTAAGAGTATACTTTAAGAGTATCCTGGCACATACATGTACTGCCTCACCCCTAACCTCAGTCATGTGTTCCAAGAACTTCTGTCCGTTGATTTATTTGTTTTGGGTAACATTGAATTCGTTTTGACTATGCTGGGTCTTTGCTGCTCGCTGGAAGTTGCTAGGACCTCTGGACTGCAGTCTCCCATCTCTTGCTGACCTCTTGTTGACCTCTGCAGAATCCTGGTTGGTGGGAGCTTGTTAGTTCCTTGTTCCTTACCCGGACCTCCTGTGGTAAGTGTTTTCTCTCCTCTGCGGCCTGGTAAGGGCGGGTGGTCATTGGCATCCCAAAGGTGGCTAGAAGTCAATGATTTAGGCAGGCTTGTGAATAGATATGGGAGAAGGCAATGGCACCCCACTCCAGTACTCTTGCCTGGAAAATCTCATGGACGGAAGAGCCTGGTAGGCTGCAGTCCATGGGGTCGCTCAGAGTCGGGCACGACTGAGCGACTTCACTTTCACATTTCACTTTCATGCATTGGAGGAGGACATGGCAACCCACTCCAGTGTTCTTGCCTGGAGAACCCCAGGGACTGCGGGGCCTGGTGGGCTGCCGTCCATGGGGTCACACAGACTCGGACACGACTGAAACGACTTCGCAGCAGCAGCAGCAGCAGCAGCAGCAGCAGTGCATAGATATCAAAAGGGTTTAGAACAGTCAGGTAGGATCACACAAGTCACCGTGAAGCAATACTTCTCCACTTAGCCAAAGCTAACAAAAGATTTCTGTTCTAGGTCAACCTAGAAGAGATCACGGAAGAGGTAAAGAAACTTAAAATCCATTAGCAAAGGCAGTTCAACCTCTCAAGAAACCTTGTGCTAGGCACAACACTCTTTTCTGGGGGTCCACTTTCCCTACAACCTCCTGATCCCATTCTGTACCCATTCCTTTGCTTCTCCCATCCTGAAACTGCCACCTGGAAGAAAGAACGACGTCGTTTTCCTTCAGAAAATGCGATTTCATGCCACATACCTTCTTTTAATACCAAGTCATACATTTCCCTTCAGCAACCAAGAACTGACTTTTATATTGGCATTCGACAGATTGGTGAACATACCTATCAGTGATAGTAGCGCCCCTCCCCTCCCCCGCACGCACGCACGCACGCGCACACACACACACACACACCCAAGATCAGAACCAAACAAAACAAAAAAAATTGCTTTCTTACGTTTCACATGTCAGGATGGTGCCAGACACTATTATTGGATAGTCAAAAATCTCTTTTGTTTCTGTGTAAAAGGGAGGTCCTTTCAAGGCGTGAATGTTTCAGAACTTTAATTTATTTGGAAATGACCCAGCTCTTCAGTACACTGTCGTCACTTAGTTTAGCACAGGATAGAAACTCGGGTAACCAAAACACCTGGAGAAACGATTGTATGTTCAGTTCAGTTCAGTGGCTCAGTCGTGTCTGACTCTTTGGGACCCCGTGGCCTGCAGGACGCTGGGCTTCCGTGTCCATCACCAACTCCAGGGGCTTGCTCAAACTCATGTCCATCGAATCAGTGATGCCATCCAACCATCTTAGCCTCTGTCGTCCCCTTCTCCTCTGCCTTCAATCAAGACTCTCATAGGCAGATATTGTAGAGTGTAATTAGTGTTCATAGTTTCTCTAAAAGCTCATATCACATTTAATTTTTCGTTTTGTTCCTGTTCTTTCGAGGTACTTTCTTGTTGACAAGCTTGTGACAGATAGAACGATATAGCAATAGCAATTTTTACCTTAGAACAAACCGAGGCACTATGAACATTTTGTGCTTCATGTTGATGACTCTTAGACATGTCTACAGTAGAGGAGCAAAAACAAAACTACTAGATATTTCATATTGACTAGTTCCCAGTTCACGGGACTCTGACATTCCCTGAGGTCAAAGTTTTCTTGTATTGGAAGCAGTTGGGTTTGCAAGGGCTGCCTTGTCTTGAGACCATTGAAATAAGAACTCAGAACTTGAGCACTATTATCAAAAATCACAAGGCTCACACTGACACAGACATCAATCCAGACAGACAAGACAAGACATCTTCCAGTTTTCCGCCTGAGATGGAAAAGATTTCTTTGAGCCGTTTTTTCTGGGGAGTGGGGGGTGGGGCTGGCGGCCAGGCAGGCTTTGGGAAGGAGCTCATGGTTTGGAATTGCATATGAAAAGAACCAGCTTTCCGGGTTCCAAGGAATCAAGTTTCCTTGGAAACCAACTTTGTCCGGTTCTATAGAATATCATGGCCCTCCTAGGTCAGGTCATCTTTCCTTTCCGTAGTCCTCGTTGGATCCCTGAATTCTAGACAGCTTGGATTGCCTCTGTGGGCTGGATGGATTGTCCTCCCGTTTCACCGGGCGGGGAGCGAGGTCCCAGAGGCTCTCCTGGAACCGGGCGTGGGGGCGGGGCTCACCGGGAGCCCGTGGTGAAGGTGGGCAGCGCACCGGGAGCGCGCCCGGGGCGGGGCGAAGCCGGGCGGCGCGGGTCGGGAGTCGGGTCGTGGCGGGGATGGGGGGCGGTCCCAGTTGTGCTCCGGGGATCCCCACTGCGGCTGGGAAGGCACCGGGAGCGTGGCAGGGGCGGGGCGGCGCGGGGCGGGGGTCGGCTCCTGGCGGGGCTGGGGGAGGGCTTCCCCGTGGTCCTCTCGGGGGTCGCCGTGGCGGCTGGGAACGCCCACTGCGTGCGCTCCTGGGTCCCCAAGGGTCGGCATCCAGTGGGCGCGGCGGAGGGGTGCGGACCACAGGTCAGGGAACTGGGACTGCGTGGAGCAGGGAACCACGTAGTCCGCCCTCTGTTGGCACAACCTGGCGGTCGCAGAAAGGCCTCGCCTTTGGGCTCAAGGCCTTGACCGCTCCACCCCTTTGCTGAAAGGTCAGAGCCGCGCGGTTTTCCCAAGCAGCCTAGTGTCCGCTGCAAGTCCAAGGGCCAGAACCCTGAACTCTGGCCGGCTGGCCCAGCCCTGCTTCTGGCACTTTGGAGGCCAGCGGGCCCTTGACCACCTGCTGGGATGGGAAAGGGAAGGGTCCACGAATTGCACCCTAGAAACTTCGTAGGGTGCATGGGTTTCAAAACCCGGTGGCCGCCCAGGCAGAAAACAAGGGAGGAGGGCACCCTGCTGCCCTTTCATGGCAGCATCTGTGGCTGTCCTGCTGAGGGGGCCTTTCCATGGGGACCGTGTGCAGTACAAGTTTGGTGTTTTGGAACCGAATAATTAGAACGTGTAAAAATTGTAAATGATGTGGTGGTTTGATTCAAACAAAACAAAACAAAACAAAACAAAAAACCAAGCTCCAAGTTTTTTGCAAATTTAGGTCTTAATATTGAAGGCCTGTATTCCTTCCACTGTGGCATTGTACGAAGAAATGTGCGGGTTTTTTTTTTTTTTTTTTTAATTTGTTTTTTGTTTTTCTTTTTTTTTAGAAAAGATTCCGAAAAATGAGGGAAACAGGAAGCCCAGAGGTGCCCCTGTAGTTTGGCGAAGGCCTTAGGAGGTCACTTGGAAATGCTGCTGGCTGTGAGGGGGGGAGGGGGCAGATGTGCACAGAGCTGTGCAGGCTTGTCCTTTGCATGGATGTTCTTTGTAGAAATCCACCTCGGAGCCATCTCCTGATGTGTAGGAATTTCCCAGACAAACCTTGAGCTAAGCAATGCGTTTTTTCCTTAGGAAATGTTGGTCTTCAGCGATGTTCAAAGCCTGTGTATTTCGGCTAGACTCTGGCTTCAGGTCGGTTCCCCCAAAAGGCTCAGAAGCGACCTGAACCAAACAGTAAGTTTTCCTCCTACCTTGTTCTCCTCATCTACGTTAAGAGTATACTTTAAGAGTATCCTGGCACATACATGTACTGCCTCACCCCTAACCTCAGTCATGTGTTCCAAGAACTTCTGTCCGTTGATTTATTTGTTTTGGGTAACATTGAATTCGTTTTGACTATGCTGGGTCTTTGCTGCTCGCTGGAAGTTGCTAGGACCTCTGGACTGCAGTCTCCCATCTCTTGCTGACCTCTTGTTGACCTCTGCAGAATCCTGGTTGGTGGGAGCTTGTTAGTTCCTTGTTCCTTACCCGGACCTCCTGTGGTAAGTGTTTTCTCTCCTCTGCGGCCTGGTAAGGGCGGGTGGTCATTGGCATCCCAAAGGTGGCTAGAAGTCAATGATTTAGGCAGGCTTGTGAATAGATATGGGAGAAGGCAATGGCACCCCACTCCAGTACTCTTGCCTGGAAAATCTCATGGACGGAAGAGCCTGGTAGGCTGCAGTCCATGGGGTCGCTCAGAGTCGGGCACGACTGAGCGACTTCACTTTCACATTTCACTTTCATGCATTGGAGGAGGACATGGCAACCCACTCCAGTGTTCTTGCCTGGAGAACCCCAGGGACTGCGGGGCCTGGTGGGCTGCCGTCCATGGGGTCACACAGACTCGGACACGACTGAAACGACTTCGCAGCAGCAGCAGCAGCAGCAGCAGCAGCAGTGCATAGATATCAAAAGGGTTTAGAACAGTCAGGTAGGATCACACAAGTCACCGTGAAGCAATACTTCTCCACTTAGCCAAAGCTAACAAAAGATTTCTGTTCTAGGTCAACCTAGAAGAGATCACGGAAGAGGTAAAGAAACTTAAAATCCATTAGCAAAGGCAGTTCAACCTCTCAAGAAACCTTGTGCTAGGCACAACACTCTTTTCTGGGGGTCCACTTTCCCTACAACCTCCTGATCCCATTCTGTACCCATTCCTTTGCTTCTCCCATCCTGAAACTGCCACCTGGAAGAAAGAACGACGTCGTTTTCCTTCAGAAAATGCGATTTCATGCCACATACCTTCTTTTAATACCAAGTCATACATTTCCCTTCAGCAACCAAGAACTGACTTTTATATTGGCATTCGACAGATTGGTGAACATACCTATCAGTGATAGTAGCGCCCCTCCCCTCCCCCGCACGCACGCACGCACGCGCACACACACACACACACACACCCAAGATCAGAACCAAACAAAACAAAAAAAATTGCTTTCTTACGTTTCACATGTCAGGATGGTGCCAGACACTCTTATTGGATAGTCAAAAATCTCTTTTGTTTCTGTGTAAAAGGGAGGTCCTTTCAAGGCGTGAATGTTTCAGAACTTTAATTTATTTGGAAATGACCCAGCTCTTCAGTACACTGTCGTCACTTAGTTTAGCACAGGATAGAAACTCGGGTAACCAAAACACCTGGAGAAACGATTGTATGTTCAGTTCAGTTCAGTGGCTCAGTCGTGTCTGACTCTTTGGGACCCCGTGGCCTGCAGGACGCTGGGCTTCCGTGTCCATCACCAACTCCAGGGGCTTGCTCAAACTCATGTCCATCGAATCAGTGATGCCATCCAACCATCTTAGCCTCTGTCGTCCCCTTCTCCTCTGCCTTCAATCAAGACTCTCATAGGCAGATATTGTAGAGTGTAATTAGTGTTCATAGTTTCTCTAAAAGCTCATATCACATTTAATTTTTCGTTTTGTTCCTGTTCTTTCGAGGTACTTTCTTGTTGACAAGCTTGTGACAGATAGAACGATATAGCAATAGCAATTTTTACCTTAGAACAAACCGAGGCACTATGAACATTTTGTGCTTCATGTTGATGACTCTTAGACATGTCTACAGTAGAGGAGCAAAAACAAAACTACTAGATATTTCATATTGACTAGTTCCCAGTTCACGGGACTCTGACATTCCCTGAGGTCAAAGTTTTCTTGTATTGGAAGCAGTTGGGTTTGCAAGGGCTGCCTTGTCTTGAGACCATTGAAATAAGAACTCAGAACTTGAGCACTATTATCAAAAATCACAAGGCTCACACTGACACAGACATCAATCCAGACAGACAAGACAAGACATCTTCCAGTTTTCCGCCTGAGATGGAAAAGATTTCTTTGAGCCGTTTTTTCTGGGGAGTGGGGGGTGGGGCTGGCGGCCAGGCAGGCTTTGGGAAGGAGCTCATGGTTTGGAATTGCATATGAAAAGAACCAGCTTTCCGGGTTCCAAGGAATCAAGTTTCCTTGGAAACCAACTTTGTCCGGTTCTATAGAATATCATGGCCCTCCTAGGTCAGGTCATCTTTCCTTTCCGTAGTCCTCGTTGGATCCCTGAATTCTAGACAGCTTGGATTGCCTCTGTGGGCTGGATGGATTGTCCTCCCGTTTCACCGGGCGGGGAGCGAGGTCCCAGAGGCTCTCCTGGAACCGGGCGTGGGGGCGGGGCTCACCGGGAGCCCGTGGTGAAGGTGGGCAGCGCACCGGGAGCGCGCCCGGGGCGGGGCGAAGCCGGGCGGCGCGGGTCGGGAGTCGGGTCGTGGCGGGGATGGGGGGCGGTCCCAGTTGTGCTCCGGGGATCCCCACTGCGGCTGGGAAGGCACCGGGAGCGTGGCAGGGGCGGGGCGGCGCGGGGCGGGGGTCGGCTCCTGGCGGGGCTGGGGGAGGGCTTCCCCGTGGTCCTCTCGGGGGTCGCCGTGGCGGCTGGGAACGCCCACTGCGTGCGCTCCTGGGTCCCCAAGGATCGGCATCCAGTGGGCGCGGCGGAGGGGTGCGGACCACAGGTCAGGGAACTGGGACTGCGTGGAGCAGGGAACCACGTAGTCCGCCCTCTGTTGGCACAACCTGGCGGTCGCAGAAAGGCCTCGCCTTTGGGCTCAAGGCCTTGACCGCTCCACCCCTTTGCTGAAAGGTCAGAGCCGCGCGGTTTTCCCAAGCAGCCTAGTGTCCGCTGCAAGTCCAAGGGCCAGAACCCTGAACTCTGGCCGGCTGGCCCAGCCCTGCTTCTGGCACTTTGGAGGCCAGCGGGCCCTTGACCACCTGCTGGGATGGGAAAGGGAAGGGTCCACGAATTGCACCCTAGAAACTTCGTAGGGTGCATGGGTTTCAAAACCCGGTGGCCGCCCAGGCAGAAAACAAGGGAGGAGGGCACCCTGCTGCCCTTTCATGGCAGCATCTGTGGCTGTCCTGCTGAGGGGGCCTTTCCATGGGGACCGTGTGCAGTACAAGTTTGGTGTTTTGGAACCGAATAATTAGAACGTGTAAAAATTGTAAATGATGTGGTGGTTTGATTCAAACAAAACAAAACAAAACAAAACAAAAAACCAAGCTCCAAGTTTTTTGCAAATTTAGGTCTTAATATTGAAGGCCTGTATTCCTTCCACTGTGGCATTGTACGAAGAAATGTGCGGGTTTTTTTTTTTTTTTTTTAATTTGTTTTTTGTTTTTCTTTTTTTTTAGAAAAGATTCCGAAAAATGAGGGAAACAGGAAGCCCAGAGGTGCCCCTGTAGTTTGGCGAAGGCCTTAGGAGGTCACTTGGAAATGCTGCTGGCTGTGAGGGGGGGAGGGGGCAGATGTGCACAGAGCTGTGCAGGCTTGTCCTTTGCATGGATGTTCTTTGTAGAAATCCACCTCGGAGCCATCTCCTGATGTGTAGGAATTTCCCAGACAAACCTTGAGCTAAGCAATGCGTTTTTTCCTTAGGAAATGTTGGTCTTCAGCGATGTTCAAAGCCTGTGTATTTCGGCTAGACTCTGGCTTCAGGTCGGTTCCCCCAAAAGGCTCAGAAGCGACCTGAACCAAACAGTAAGTTTTCCTCCTACCTTGTTCTCCTCATCTACGTTAAGAGTATACTTTAAGAGTATCCTGGCACATACATGTACTGCCTCACCCCTAACCTCAGTCATGTGTTCCAAGAACTTCTGTCCGTTGATTTATTTGTTTTGGGTAACATTGAATTCGTTTTGACTATGCTGGGTCTTTGCTGCTCGCTGGAAGTTGCTAGGACCTCTGGACTGCAGTCTCCCATCTCTTGCTGACCTCTTGTTGACCTCTGCAGAATCCTGGTTGGTGGGAGCTTGTTAGTTCCTTGTTCCTTACCCGGACCTCCTGTGGTAAGTGTTTTCTCTCCTCTGCGGCCTGGTAAGGGCGGGTGGTCATTGGCATCCCAAAGGTGGCTAGAAGTCAATGATTTAGGCAGGCTTGTGAATAGATATGGGAGAAGGCAATGGCACCCCACTCCAGTACTCTTGCCTGGAAAATCTCATGGACGGAAGAGCCTGGTAGGCTGCAGTCCATGGGGTCGCTCAGAGTCGGGCACGACTGAGCGACTTCACTTTCACATTTCACTTTCATGCATTGGAGGAGGACATGGCAACCCACTCCAGTGTTCTTGCCTGGAGAACCCCAGGGACTGCGGGGCCTGGTGGGCTGCCGTCCATGGGGTCACACAGACTCGGACACGACTGAAACGACTTCGCAGCAGCAGCAGCAGCAGCAGCAGCAGCAGCAGTGCATAGATATCAAAAGGGTTTAGAACAGTCAGGTAGGATCACACAAGTCACCGTGAAGCAATACTTCTCCACTTAGCCAAAGCTAACAAAAGATTTCTGTTCTAGGTCAACCTAGAAGAGATCACGGAAGAGGTAAAGAAACTTAAAATCCATTAGCAAAGGCAGTTCAACCTCTCAAGAAACCTTGTGCTAGGCACAACACTCTTTTCTGGGGGTCCACTTTCCCTACAACCTCCTGATCCCATTCTGTACCCATTCCTTTGCTTCTCCCATCCTGAAACTGCCACCTGGAAGAAAGAACGACGTCGTTTTCCTTCAGAAAATGCGATTTCATGCCACATACCTTCTTTTAATACCAAGTCATACATTTCCCTTCAGCAACCAAGAACTGACTTTTATATTGGCATTCGACAGATTGGTGAACATACCTATCAGTGATAGTAGCGCCCCTCCCCTCCCCCGCACGCACGCACGCACGCGCACACACACACACACACACACCCAAGATCAGAACCAAACAAAACAAAAAAAATTGCTTTCTTACGTTTCACATGTCAGGATGGTGCCAGACACTCTTATTGGATAGTCAAAAATCTCTTTTGTTTCTGTGTAAAAGGGAGGTCCTTTCAAGGCGTGAATGTTTCAGAACTTTAATTTATTTGGAAATGACCCAGCTCTTCAGTACACTGTCGTCACTTAGTTTAGCACAGGATAGAAACTCGGGTAACCAAAACACCTGGAGAAACGATTGTATGTTCAGTTCAGTTCAGTGGCTCAGTCGTGTCTGACTCTTTGGGACCCCGTGGCCTGCAGGACGCTGGGCTTCCGTGTCCATCACCAACTCCAGGGGCTTGCTCAAACTCATGTCCATCGAATCAGTGATGCCATCCAACCATCTTAGCCTCTGTCGTCCCCTTCTCCTCTGCCTTCAATCAAGACTCTCATAGGCAGATATTGTAGAGTGTAATTAGTGTTCATAGTTTCTCTAAAAGCTCATATCACATTTAATTTTTCGTTTTGTTCCTGTTCTTTCGAGGTACTTTCTTGTTGACAAGCTTGTGACAGATAGAACGATATAGCAATAGCAATTTTTACCTTAGAACAAACCGAGGCACTATGAACATTTTGTGCTTCATGTTGATGACTCTTAGACATGTCTACAGTAGAGGAGCAAAAACAAAACTACTAGATATTTCATATTGACTAGTTCCCAGTTCACGGGACTCTGACATTCCCTGAGGTCAAAGTTTTCTTGTATTGGAAGCAGTTGGGTTTGCAAGGGCTGCCTTGTCTTGAGACCATTGAAATAAGAACTCAGAACTTGAGCACTATTATCAAAAATCACAAGGCTCACACTGACACAGACATCAATCCAGACAGACAAGACAAGACATCTTCCAGTTTTCCGCCTGAGATGGAAAAGATTTCTTTGAGCCGTTTTTTCTGGGGAGTGGGGGGTGGGGCTGGCGGCCAGGCAGGCTTTGGGAAGGAGCTCATGGTTTGGAATTGCATATGAAAAGAACCAGCTTTCCGGGTTCCAAGGAATCAAGTTTCCTTGGAAACCAACTTTGTCCGGTTCTATAGAATATCATGGCCCTCCTAGGTCAGGTCATCTTTCCTTTCCGTAGTCCTCGTTGGATCCCTGAATTCTAGACAGCTTGGATTGCCTCTGTGGGCTGGATGGATTGTCCTCCCGTTTCACCGGGCGGGGGAGCGAGGTCCCAGAGGCTCTCCTGGAACCGGGCGTGGGGGCGGGGCTCACCGGGAGCCCGTGGTGAAGGTGGGCAGCGCACCGGGAGCGCGCCCGGGGCGGGGCGAAGCCGGGCGGCGCGGGTCGGGAGTCGGGTCGTGGCGGGGATGGGGGGCGGTCCCAGTTGTGCTCCGGGGATCCCCACTGCGGCTGGGAAGGCACCGGGAGCGTGGCAGGGGCGGGGCGGCGCGGGGCGGGGGTCGGCTCCTGGCGGGGCTGGGGGAGGGCTTCCCCGTGGTCCTCTCGGGGGTCGCCGTGGCGGCTGGGAACGCCCACTGCGTGCGCTCCTGGGTCCCCAAGGGTCGGCATCCAGTGGGCGCGGCGGAGGGGTGCGGACCACAGGTCAGGGAACTGGGACTGCGTGGAGCAGGGAACCACGTAGTCCGCCCTCTGTTGGCACAACCTGGCGGTCGCAGAAAGGCCTCGCCTTTGGGCTCAAGGCCTTGACCGCTCCACCCCTTTGCTGAAAGGTCAGAGCCGCGCGGTTTTCCCAAGCAGCCTAGTGTCCGCTGCAAGTCCAAGGGCCAGAACCCTGAACTCTGGCCGGCTGGCCCAGCCCTGCTTCTGGCACTTTGGAGGCCAGCGGGCCCTTGACCACCTGCTGGGATGGGAAAGGGAAGGGTCCACGAATTGCACCCTAGAAACTTCGTAGGGTGCATGGGTTTCAAAACCCGGTGGCCGCCCAGGCAGAAAACAAGGGAGGAGGGCACCCTGCTGCCCTTTCATGGCAGCATCTGTGGCTGTCCTGCTGAGGGGGCCTTTCCATGGGGACCGTGTGCAGTACAAGTTTGGTGTTTTGGAACCGAATAATTAGAACGTGTAAAAATTGTAAATGATGTGGTGGTTTGATTCAAACAAAACAAAACAAAACAAAACAAAAAACCAAGCTCCAAGTTTTTTGCAAATTTAGG
Organism: Bos indicus; assembly: GCF_029378745.1. Taxonomy (NCBI): domain Eukaryota; kingdom Metazoa; phylum Chordata; class Mammalia; order Artiodactyla; family Bovidae; genus Bos; species Bos indicus. Next base: position 441,988 of record NW_027223717.1, read on the forward strand.
TCTTAATATTGAAGGCCTGTATTCCTTCCACTGTGGCATTGTACGAAGAAATGTGCGGGTTTTTTTTTTTTTTTTTTAATTTGTTTTTTGTTTTTCTTTTTTTTTAGAAAAGATTCCGAAAAATGAGGGAAACAGGAAGCCCAGAGGTGCCCCTGTAGTTTGGCGAAGGCCTTAGGAGGTCACTTGGAAATGCTGCTGGCTGTGAGGGGGGGAGGGGGCAGATGTGCACAGAGCTGTGCAGGCTTGTCCTTTGCATGGATGTTCTTTGTAGAAATCCACCTCGGAGCCATCTCCTGATGTGTAGGAATTTCCCAGACAAACCTTGAGCTAAGCAATGCGTTTTTTCCTTAGGAAATGTTGGTCTTCAGCGATGTTCAAAGCCTGTGTATTTCGGCTAGACTCTGGCTTCAGGTCGGTTCCCCCAAAAGGCTCAGAAGCGACCTGAACCAAACAGTAAGTTTTCCTCCTACCTTGTTCTCCTCATCTACGTTAAGAGTATACTTTAAGAGTATCCTGGCACATACATGTACTGCCTCACCCCTAACCTCAGTCATGTGTTCCAAGAACTTCTGTCCGTTGATTTATTTGTTTTGGGTAACATTGAATTCGTTTTGACTATGCTGGGTCTTTGCTGCTCGCTGGAAGTTGCTAGGACCTCTGGACTGCAGTCTCCCATCTCTTGCTGACCTCTTGTTGACCTCTGCAGAATCCTGGTTGGTGGGAGCTTGTTAGTTCCTTGTTCCTTACCCGGACCTCCTGTGGTAAGTGTTTTCTCTCCTCTGCGGCCTGGTAAGGGCGGGTGGTCATTGGCATCCCAAAGGTGGCTAGAAGTCAATGATTTAGGCAGGCTTGTGAATAGATATGGGAGAAGGCAATGGCACCCCACTCCAGTACTCTTGCCTGGAAAATCTCATGGACGGAAGAGCCTGGTAGGCTGCAGTCCATGGGGTCGCTCAGAGTCGGGCACGACTGAGCGACTTCACTTTCACATTTCACTTTCATGCATTGGAGGAGGACATGGCAACCCACTCCAGTGTTCTTGCCTGGAGAACCCCAGGGACTGCGGGGCCTGGTGGGCTGCCGTCCATGGGGTCACACAGACTCGGACACGACTGAAACGACTTCGCAGCAGCAGCAGCAGCAGCAGCAGCAGCAGTGCATAGATATCAAAAGGGTTTAGAACAGTCAGGTAGGATCACACAAGTCACCGTGAAGCAATACTTCTCCACTTAGCCAAAGCTAACAAAAGATTTCTGTTCTAGGTCAACCTAGAAGAGATCACGGAAGAGGTAAAGAAACTTAAAATCCATTAGCAAAGGCAGTTCAACCTCTCAAGAAACCTTGTGCTAGGCACAACACTCTTTTCTGGGGGTCCACTTTCCCTACAACCTCCTGATCCCATTCTGTACCCATTCCTTTGCTTCTCCCATCCTGAAACTGCCACCTGGAAGAAAGAACGACGTCGTTTTCCTTCAGAAAATGCGATTTCATGCCACATACCTTCTTTTAATACCAAGTCATACATTTCCCTTCAGCAACCAAGAACTGACTTTTATATTGGCATTCGACAGATTGGTGAACATACCTATCAGTGATAGTAGCGCCCCTCCCCTCCCCCGCACGCACGCACGCACGCGCACACACACACACACACACACCCAAGATCAGAACCAAACAAAACAAAAAAAATTGCTTTCTTACGTTTCACATGTCAGGATGGTGCCAGACACTCTTATTGGATAGTCAAAAATCTCTTTTGTTTCTGTGTAAAAGGGAGGTCCTTTCAAGGCGTGAATGTTTCAGAACTTTAATTTATTTGGAAATGACCCAGCTCTTCAGTACACTGTCGTCACTTAGTTTAGCACAGGATAGAAACTCGGGTAACCAAAACACCTGGAGAAACGATTGTATGTTCAGTTCAGTTCAGTGGCTCAGTCGTGTCTGACTCTTTGGGACCCCGTGGCCTGCAGGACGCTGGGCTTCCGTGTCCATCACCAACTCCAGGGGCTTGCTCAAACTCATGTCCATCGAATCAGTGATGCCATCCAACCATCTTAGCCTCTGTCGTCCCCTTCTCCTCTGCCTTCAATCAAGACTCTCATAGGCAGATATTGTAGAGTGTAATTAGTGTTCATAGTTTCTCTAAAAGCTCATATCACATTTAATTTTTCGTTTTGTTCCTGTTCTTTCGAGGTACTTTCTTGTTGACAAGCTTGTGACAGATAGAACGATATAGCAATAGCAATTTTTACCTTAGAACAAACCGAGGCACTATGAACATTTTGTGCTTCATGTTGATGACTCTTAGACATGTCTACAGTAGAGGAGCAAAAACAAAACTACTAGATATTTCATATTGACTAGTTCCCAGTTCACGGGACTCTGACATTCCCTGAGGTCAAAGTTTTCTTGTATTGGAAGCAGTTGGGTTTGCAAGGGCTGCCTTGTCTTGAGACCATTGAAATAAGAACTCAGAACTTGAGCACTATTATCAAAAATCACAAGGCTCACACTGACACAGACATCAATCCAGACAGACAAGACAAGACATCTTCCAGTTTTCCGCCTGAGATGGAAAAGATTTCTTTGAGCCGTTTTTTCTGGGGAGTGGGGGGTGGGGCTGGCGGCCAGGCAGGCTTTGGGAAGGAGCTCATGGTTTGGAATTGCATATGAAAAGAACCAGCTTTCCGGGTTCCAAGGAATCAAGTTTCCTTGGAAACCAACTTTGTCCGGTTCTATAGAATATCATGGCCCTCCTAGGTCAGGTCATCTTTCCTTTCCGTAGTCCTCGTTGGATCCCTGAATTCTAGACAGCTTGGATTGCCTCTGTGGGCTGGATGGATTGTCCTCCCGTTTCACCGGGCGGGGAGCGAGGTCCCAGAGGCTCTCCTGGAACCGGGCGTGGGGGCGGGGCTCACCGGGAGCCCGTGGTGAAGGTGGGCAGCGCACCGGGAGCGCGCCCGGGGCGGGGCGAAGCCGGGCGGCGCGGGTCGGGAGTCGGGTCGTGGCGGGGATGGGGGGCGGTCCCAGTTGTGCTCCGGGGATCCCCACTGCGGCTGGGAAGGCACCGGGAGCGTGGCAGGGGCGGGGCGGCGCGGGGCGGGGGTCGGCTCCTGGCGGGGCTGGGGGAGGGCTTCCCCGTGGTCCTCTCGGGGGTCGCCGTGGCGGCTGGGAACGCCCACTGCGTGCGCTCCTGGGTCCCCAAGGGTCGGCATCCAGTGGGCGCGGCGGAGGGGTGCGGACCACAGGTCAGGGAACTGGGACTGCGTGGAGCAGGGAACCACGTAGTCCGCCCTCTGTTGGCACAACCTGGCGGTCGCAGAAAGGCCTCGCCTTTGGGCTCAAGGCCTTGACCGCTCCACCCCTTTGCTGAAAGGTCAGAGCCGCGCGGTTTTCCCAAGCAGCCTAGTGTCCGCTGCAAGTCCAAGGGCCAGAACCCTGAACTCTGGCCGGCTGGCCCAGCCCTGCTTCTGGCACTTTGGAGGCCAGCGGGCCCTTGACCACCTGCTGGGATGGGAAAGGGAAGGGTCCACGAATTGCACCCTAGAAACTTCGTAGGGTGCATGGGTTTCAAAACCCGGTGGCCGCCCAGGCAGAAAACAAGGGAGGAGGGCACCCTGCTGCCCTTTCATGGCAGCATCTGTGGCTGTCCTGCTGAGGGGGCCTTTCCATGGGGACCGTGTGCAGTACAAGTTTGGTGTTTTGGAACCGAATAATTAGAACGTGTAAAAATTGTAAATGATGTGGTGGTTTGATTCAAACAAAACAAAACAAAACAAAACAAAAAACCAAGCTCCAAGTTTTTTGCAAATTTAGGTCTTAATATTGAAGGCCTGTGTTCCTTCCACTGTGGCATTGTACGAAGAAATGTGCGGGTTTTTTTTTTTTTTTTTTTAATTTGTTTTTTGTTTTTCTTTTTTTTTAGAAAAGATTCCGAAAAATGAGGGAAACAGGAAGCCCAGAGGTGCCCCTGTAGTTTGGCGAAGGCCTTAGGAGGTCACTTGGAAATGCTGCTGGCTGTGAGGGGGGGAGGGGGCAGATGTGCACAGAGCTGTGCAGGCTTGTCCTTTGCATGGATGTTCTTTGTAGAAATCCACCTCGGAGCCATCTCCTGATGTGTAGGAATTTCCCAGACAAACCTTGAGCTAAGCAATGCGTTTTTTCCTTAGGAAATGTTGGTCTTCAGCGATGTTCAAAGCCTGTGTATTTCGGCTAGACTCTGGCTTCAGGTCGGTTCCCCCAAAAGGCTCAGAAGCGACCTGAACCAAACAGTAAGTTTTCCTCCTACCTTGTTCTCCTCATCTACGTTAAGAGTATACTTTAAGAGTATCCTGGCACATACATGTACTGCCTCACCCCTAACCTCAGTCATGTGTTCCAAGAACTTCTGTCCGTTGATTTATTTGTTTTGGGTAACATTGAATTCGTTTTGACTATGCTGGGTCTTTGCTGCTCGCTGGAAGTTGCTAGGACCTCTGGACTGCAGTCTCCCATCTCTTGCTGACCTCTTGTTGACCTCTGCAGAATCCTGGTTGGTGGGAGCTTGTTAGTTCCTTGTTCCTTACCCGGACCTCCTGTGGTAAGTGTTTTCTCTCCTCTGCGGCCTGGTAAGGGCGGGTGGTCATTGGCATCCCAAAGGTGGCTAGAAGTCAATGATTTAGGCAGGCTTGTGAATAGATATGGGAGAAGGCAATGGCACCCCACTCCAGTACTCTTGCCTGGAAAATCTCATGGACGGAAGAGCCTGGTAGGCTGCAGTCCATGGGGTCGCTCAGAGTCGGGCACGACTGAGCGACTTCACTTTCACATTTCACTTTCATGCATTGGAGGAGGACATGGCAACCCACTCCAGTGTTCTTGCCTGGAGAACCCCAGGGACTGCGGGGCCTGGTGGGCTGCCGTCCATGGGGTCACACAGACTCGGACACGACTGAAACGACTTCGCAGCAGCAGCAGCAGCAGCAGCAGCAGCAGCAGTGCATAGATATCAAAAGGGTTTAGAACAGTCAGGTAGGATCACACAAGTCACCGTGAAGCAATACTTCTCCACTTAGCCAAAGCTAACAAAAGATTTCTGTTCTAGGTCAACCTAGAAGAGATCACGGAAGAGGTAAAGAAACTTAAAATCCATTAGCAAAGGCAGTTCAACCTCTCAAGAAACCTTGTGCTAGGCACAACACTCTTTTCTGGGGGTCCACTTTCCCTACAACCTCCTGATCCCATTCTGTACCCATTCCTTTGCTTCTCCCATCCTGAAACTGCCACCTGGAAGAAAGAACGACGTCGTTTTCCTTCAGAAAATGCGATTTCATGCCACATACCTTCTTTTAATACCAAGTCATACATTTCCCTTCAGCAACCAAGAACTGACTTTTATATTGGCATTCGACAGATTGGTGAACATACCTATCAGTGATAGTAGCGCCCCTCCCCTCCCCCGCACGCACGCACGCACGCGCACACACACACACACACACACCCAAGATCAGAACCAAACAAAACAAAAAAAATTGCTTTCTTACGTTTCACATGTCAGGATGGTGCCAGACACTATTATTGGATAGTCAAAAATCTCTTTTGTTTCTGTGTAAAAGGGAGGTCCTTTCAAGGCGTGAATGTTTCAGAACTTTAATTTATTTGGAAATGACCCAGCTCTTCAGTACACTGTCGTCACTTAGTTTAGCACAGGATAGAAACTCGGGTAACCAAAACACCTGGAGAAACGATTGTATGTTCAGTTCAGTTCAGTGGCTCAGTCGTGTCTGACTCTTTGGGACCCCGTGGCCTGCAGGACGCTGGGCTTCCGTGTCCATCACCAACTCCAGGGGCTTGCTCAAACTCATGTCCATCGAATCAGTGATGCCATCCAACCATCTTAGCCTCTGTCGTCCCCTTCTCCTCTGCCTTCAATCAAGACTCTCATAGGCAGATATTGTAGAGTGTAATTAGTGTTCATAGTTTCTCTAAAAGCTCATATCACATTTAATTTTTCGTTTTGTTCCTGTTCTTTCGAGGTACTTTCTTGTTGACAAGCTTGTGACAGATAGAACGATATAGCAATAGCAATTTTTACCTTAGAACAAACCGAGGCACTATGAACATTTTGTGCTTCATGTTGATGACTCTTAGACATGTCTACAGTAGAGGAGCAAAAACAAAACTACTAGATATTTCATATTGACTAGTTCCCAGTTCACGGGACTCTGACATTCCCTGAGGTCAAAGTTTTCTTGTATTGGAAGCAGTTGGGTTTGCAAGGGCTGCCTTGTCTTGAGACCATTGAAATAAGAACTCAGAACTTGAGCACTATTATCAAAAATCACAAGGCTCACACTGACACAGACATCAATCCAGACAGACAAGACAAGACATCTTCCAGTTTTCCGCCTGAGATGGAAAAGATTTCTTTGAGCCGTTTTTTCTGGGGAGTGGGGGGTGGGGCTGGCGGCCAGGCAGGCTTTGGGAAGGAGCTCATGGTTTGGAATTGCATATGAAAAGAACCAGCTTTCCGGGTTCCAAGGAATCAAGTTTCCTTGGAAACCAACTTTGTCCGGTTCTATAGAATATCATGGCCCTCCTAGGTCAGGTCATCTTTCCTTTCCGTAGTCCTCGTTGGATCCCTGAATTCTAGACAGCTTGGATTGCCTCTGTGGGCTGGATGGATTGTCCTCCCGTTTCACCGGGCGGGGAGCGAGGTCCCAGAGGCTCTCCTGGAACCGGGCGTGGGGGCGGGGCTCACCGGGAGCCCGTGGTGAAGGTGGGCAGCGCACCGGGAGCGCGCCCGGGGCGGGGCGAAGCCGGGCGGCGCGGGTCGGGAGTCGGGTCGTGGCGGGGATGGGGGGCGGTCCCAGTTGTGCTCCGGGGATCCCCACTGCGGCTGGGAAGGCACCGGGAGCGTGGCAGGGGCGGGGCGGCGCGGGGCGGGGGTCGGCTCCTGGCGGGGCTGGGGGAGGGCTTCCCCGTGGTCCTCTCGGGGGTCGCCGTGGCGGCTGGGAACGCCCACTGCGTGCGCTCCTGGGTCCCCAAGGATCGGCATCCAGTGGGCGCGGCGGAGGGGTGCGGACCACAGGTCAGGGAACTGGGACTGCGTGGAGCAGGGAACCACGTAGTCCGCCCTCTGTTGGCACAACCTGGCGGTCGCAGAAAGGCCTCGCCTTTGGGCTCAAGGCCTTGACCGCTCCACCCCTTTGCTGAAAGGTCAGAGCCGCGCGGTTTTCCCAAGCAGCCTAGTGTCCGCTGCAAGTCCAAGGGCCAGAACCCTGAACTCTGGCCGGCTGGCCCAGCCCTGCTTCTGGCACTTTGGAGGCCAGCGGGCCCTTGACCACCTGCTGGGATGGGAAAGGGAAGGGTCCACGAATTGCACCCTAGAAACTTCGTAGGGTGCATGGGTTTCAAAACCCGGTGGCCGCCCAGGCAGAAAACAAGGGAGGAGGGCACCCTGCTGCCCTTTCATGGCAGCATCTGTGGCTGTCCTGCTGAGGGGGCCTTTCCATGGGGACCGTGTGCAGTACAAGTTTGGTGTTTTGGAACCGAATAATTAGAACGTGTAAAAATTGTAAATGATGTGGTGGTTTGATTCAAACAAAACAAAACAAAACAAAACAAAAAACCAAGCTCCAAGTTTTTTGCAAATTTAGGTCTTAATATTGAAGGCCTGTGTTCCTTCCACTGTGGCATTGTACGAAGAAATGTGCGGGTTTTTTTTTTTTTTTTTTTAATTTGTTTTTTGTTTTTCTTTTTTTTTAGAAAAGATTCCGAAAAATGAGGGAAACAGGAAGCCCAGAGGTGCCCCTGTAGTTTGGCGAAGGCCTTAGGAGGTCACTTGGAAATGCTGCTGGCTGTGAGGGGGGGAGGGGGCAGATGTGCACAGAGCTGTGCAGGCTTGTCCTTTGCATGGATGTTCTTTGTAGAAATCCACCTCGGAGCCATCTCCTGATGTGTAAGAATTTCCCAGACAAACCTTGAGCTAAGCAATGCGTTTTTTCCTTAGGAAATGTTGGTCTTCAGCGATGTTCAAAGCCTGTGTATTTCGGCTAGACTCTGGCTTCAGGTCGGTTCCCCCAAAAGGCTCAGAAGCGACCTGAACCAAACAGTAAGTTTTCCTCCTACCTTGTTCTCCTCATCTACGTTAAGAGTATACTTTAAGAGTATCCTGGCACATACATGTACTGCCTCACCCCTAACCTCAGTCATGTGTTCCAAGAACTTCTGTCCGTTGATTTATTTGTTTTGGGTAACATTGAATTCGTTTTGACTATGCTGGGTCTTTGCTGCTCGCTGGAAGTTGCTAGGACCTCTGGACTGCAGTCTCCCATCTCTTGCTGACCTCTTGTTGACCTCTGCAGAATCCTGGTTGGTGGGAGCTTGTTAGTTCCTTGTTCCTTACCCGGACCTCCTGTGGTAAGTGTTTTCTCTCCTCTGCGGCCTGGTAAGGGCGGGTGGTCATTGGCATCCCAAAGGTGGCTAGAAGTCAATGATTTAGGCAGGCTTGTGAATAGATATGGGAGAAGGCAATGGCACCCCACTCCAGTACTCTTGCCTGGAAAATCTCATGGACGGAAGAGCCTGGTAGGCTGCAGTCCATGGGGTCGCTCAGAGTCGGGCACGACTGAGCGACTTCACTTTCACATTTCACTTTCATGCATTGGAGGAGGACATGGCAACCCACTCCAGTGTTCTTGCCTGGAGAACCCCAGGGACTGCGGGGCCTGGTGGGCTGCCGTCCATGGGGTCACACAGACTCGGACACGACTGAAACGACTTCGCAGCAGCAGCAGCAGCAGCAGCAGCAGCAGTGCATAGATATCAAAAGGGTTTAGAACAGTCAGGTAGGATCACACAAGTCACCGTGAAGCAATACTTCTCCACTTAGCCAAAGCTAACAAAAGATTTCTGTTCTAGGTCAACCTAGAAGAGATCACGGAAGAGGTAAAGAAACTTAAAATCCATTAGCAAAGGCAGTTCAACCTCTCAAGAAACCTTGTGCTAGGCACAACACTCTTTTCTGGGGGTCCACTTTCCCTACAACCTCCTGATCCCATTCTGTACCCATTCCTTTGCTTCTCCCATCCTGAAACTGCCACCTGGAAGAAAGAACGACGTCGTTTTCCTTCAGAAAATGCGATTTCATGCCACATACCTTCTTTTAATACCAAGTCATACATTTCCCTTCAGCAACCAAGAACTGACTTTTATATTGGCATTCGACAGATTGGTGAACATACCTATCAGTGATAGTAGCGCCCCTCCCCTCCCCCGCACGCACGCACGCACGCGCACACACACACACACACACACCCAAGATCAGAACCAAACAAAACAAAAAAAATTGCTTTCTTACGTTTCACATGTCAGGATGGTGCCAGACACTATTATTGGATAGTCAAAAATCTCTTTTGTTTCTGTGTAAAAGGGAGGTCCTTTCAAGGCGTGAATGTTTCAGAACTTTAATTTATTTGGAAATGACCCAGCTCTTCAGTACACTGTCGTCACTTAGTTTAGCACAGGATAGAAACTCGGGTAACCAAAACACCTGGAGAAACGATTGTATGTTCAGTTCAGTTCAGTGGCTCAGTCGTGTCTGACTCTTTGGGACCCCGTGGCCTGCAGGACGCTGGGCTTCCGTGTCCATCACCAACTCCAGGGGCTTGCTCAAACTCATGTCCATCGAATCAGTGATGCCATCCAACCATCTTAGCCTCTGTCGTCCCCTTCTCCTCTGCCTTCAATCAAGACTCTCATAGGCAGATATTGTAGAGTGTAATTAGTGTTCATAGTTTCTCTAAAAGCTCATATCACATTTAATTTTTCGTTTTGTTCCTGTTCTTTCGAGGTACTTTCTTGTTGACAAGCTTGTGACAGATAGAACGATATAGCAATAGCAATTTTTACCTTAGAACAAACCGAGGCACTATGAACATTTTGTGCTTCATGTTGATGACTCTTAGACATGTCTACAGTAGAGGAGCAAAAACAAAACTACTAGATATTTCATATTGACTAGTTCCCAGTTCACGGGACTCTGACATTCCCTGAGGTCAAAGTTTTCTTGTATTGGAAGCAGTTGGGTTTGCAAGGGCTGCCTTGTCTTGAGACCATTGAAATAAGAACTCAGAACTTGAGCACTATTATCAAAAATCACAAGGCTCACACTGACACAGACATCAATCCAGACAGACAAGACAAGACATCTTCCAGTTTTCCGCCTGAGATGGAAAAGATTTCTTTGAGCCGTTTTTTCTGGGGAGTGGGGGGTGGGGCTGGCGGCCAGGCAGGCTTTGGGAAGGAGCTCATGGTTTGGAATTGCATATGAAAAGAACCAGCTTTCCGGGTTCCAAGGAATCAAGTTTCCTTGGAAACCAACTTTGTCCGGTTCTATAGAATATCATGGCCCTCCTAGGTCAGGTCATCTTTCCTTTCCGTAGTCCTCGTTGGATCCCTGAATTCTAGACAGCTTGGATTGCCTCTGTGGGCTGGATGGATTGTCCTCCCGTTTCACCGGGCGGGGAGCGAGGTCCCAGAGGCTCTCCTGGAACCGGGCGTGGGGGCGGGGCTCACCGGGAGCCCGTGGTGAAGGTGGGCAGCGCACCGGGAGCGCGCCCGGGGCGGGGCGAAGCCGGGCGGCGCGGGTCGGGAGTCGGGTCGTGGCGGGGATGGGGGGCGGTCCCAGTTGTGCTCCGGGGATCCCCACTGCGGCTGGGAAGGCACCGGGAGCGTGGCAGGGGCGGGGCGGCGCGGGGCGGGGGTCGGCTCCTGGCGGGGCTGGGGGAGGGCTTCCCCGTGGTCCTCTCGGGGGTCGCCGTGGCGGCTGGGAACGCCCACTGCGTGCGCTCCTGGGTCCCCAAGGATCGGCATCCAGTGGGCGCGGCGGAGGGGTGCGGACCACAGGTCAGGGAACTGGGACTGCGTGGAGCAGGGAACCACGTAGTCCGCCCTCTGTTGGCACAACCTGGCGGTCGCAGAAAGGCCTCGCCTTTGGGCTCAAGGCCTTGACCGCTCCACCCCTTTGCTGAAAGGTCAGAGCCGCGCGGTTTTCCCAAGCAGCCTAGTGTCCGCTGCAAGTCCAAGGGCCAGAACCCTGAACTCTGGCCGGCTGGCCCAGCCCTGCTTCTGGCACTTTGGAGGCCAGCGGGCCCTTGACCACCTGCTGGGATGGGAAAGGGAAGGGTCCACGAATTGCACCCTAGAAACTTCGTAGGGTGCATGGGTTTCAAAACCCGGTGGCCGCCCAGGCAGAAAACAAGGGAGGAGGGCACCCTGCTGCCCTTTCATGGCAGCATCTGTGGCTGTCCTGCTGAGGGGGCCTTTCCATGGGGACCGTGTGCAGTACAAGTTTGGTGTTTTGGAACCGAATAATTAGAACGTGTAAAAATTGTAAATGATGTGGTGGTTTGATTCAAACAAAACAAAACAAAACAAAACAAAAAACCAAGCTCCAAGTTTTTTGCAAATTTAGGTCTTAATATTGAAGGCCTGTGTTCCTTCCACTGTGGCATTGTACGAAGAAATGTGCGGGTTTTTTTTTTTTTTTTTTTAATTTGTTTTTTGTTTTTCTTTTTTTTTAGAAAAGATTCCGAAAAATGAGGGAAACAGGAAGCCCAGAGGTGCCCCTGTAGTTTGGCGAAGGCCTTAGGAGGTCACTTGGAAATGCTGCTGGCTGTGAGGGGGGGAGGGGGCAGATGTGCACAGAGCTGTGCAGGCTTGTCCTTTGCATGGATGTTCTTTGTAGAAATCCACCTCGGAGCCATCTCCTGATGTGTAGGAATTTCCCAGACAAACCTTGAGCTAAGCAATGCGTTTTTTCCTTAGGAAATGTTGGTCTTCAGCGATGTTCAAAGCCTGTGTATTTCGGCTAGACTCTGGCTTCAGGTCGGTTCCCCCAAAAGGCTCAGAAGCGACCTGAACCAAACAGTAAGTTTTCCTCCTACCTTGTTCTCCTCATCTACGTTAAGAGTATACTTTAAGAGTATCCTGGCACATACATGTACTGCCTCACCCCTAACCTCAGTCATGTGTTCCAAGAACTTCTGTCCGTTGATTTATTTGTTTTGGGTAACATTGAATTCGTTTTGACTATGCTGGGTCTTTGCTGCTCGCTGGAAGTTGCTAGGACCTCTGGACTGCAGTCTCCCATCTCTTGCTGACCTCTTGTTGACCTCTGCAGAATCCTGGTTGGTGGGAGCTTGTTAGTTCCTTGTTCCTTACCCGGACCTCCTGTGGTAAGTGTTTTCTCTCCTCTGCGGCCTGGTAAGGGCGGGTGGTCATTGGCATCCCAAAGGTGGCTAGAAGTCAATGATTTAGGCAGGCTTGTGAATAGATATGGGAGAAGGCAATGGCACCCCACTCCAGTACTCTTGCCTGGAAAATCTCATGGACGGAAGAGCCTGGTAGGCTGCAGTCCATGGGGTCGCTCAGAGTCGGGCACGACTGAGCGACTTCACTTTCACATTTCACTTTCATGCATTGGAGGAGGACATGGCAACCCACTCCAGTGTTCTTGCCTGGAGAACCCCAGGGACTGCGGGGCCTGGTGGGCTGCCGTCCATGGGGTCACACAGACTCGGACACGACTGAAACGACTTCGCAGCAGCAGCAGCAGCAGCAGCAGCAGCAGCAGTGCATAGATATCAAAAGGGTTTAGAACAGTCAGGTAGGATCACACAAGTCACCGTGAAGCAATACTTCTCCACTTAGCCAAAGCTAACAAAAGATTTCTGTTCTAGGTCAACCTAGAAGAGATCACGGAAGAGGTAAAGAAACTTAAAATCCATTAGCAAAGGCAGTTCAACCTCTCAAGAAACCTTGTGCTAGGCACAACACTCTTTTCTGGGGGTCCACTTTCCCTACAACCTCCTGATCCCATTCTGTACCCATTCCTTTGCTTCTCCCATCCTGAAACTGCCACCTGGAAGAAAGAACGACGTCGTTTTCCTTCAGAAAATGCGATTTCATGCCACATACCTTCTTTTAATACCAAGTCATACATTTCCCTTCAGCAACCAAGAACTGACTTTTATATTGGCATTCGACAGATTGGTGAACATACCTATCAGTGATAGTAGCGCCCCTCCCCTCCCCCGCACGCACGCACGCACGCGCACACACACACACACACACCCAAGATCAGAACCAAACAAAACAAAAAAAATTGCTTTCTTACGTTTCACATGTCAGGATGGTGCCAGACACTATTATTGGATAGTCAAAAATCTCTTTTGTTTCTGTGTAAAAGGGAGGTCCTTTCAAGGCGTGAATGTTTCAGAACTTTAATTTATTTGGAAATGACCCAGCTCTTCAGTACACTGTCGTCACTTAGTTTAGCACAGGATAGAAACTCGGGTAACCAAAACACCTGGAGAAACGATTGTATGTTCAGTTCAGTTCAGTGGCTCAGTCGTGTCTGACTCTTTGGGACCCCGTGGCCTGCAGGACGCTGGGCTTCCGTGTCCATCACCAACTCCAGGGGCTTGCTCAAACTCATGTCCATCGAATCAGTGATGCCATCCAACCATCTTAGCCTCTGTCGTCCCCTTCTCCTCTGCCTTCAATCAAGACTCTCATAGGCAGATATTGTAGAGTGTAATTAGTGTTCATAGTTTCTCTAAAAGCTCATATCACATTTAATTTTTCGTTTTGTTCCTGTTCTTTCGAGGTACTTTCTTGTTGACAAGCTTGTGACAGATAGAACGATATAGCAATAGCAATTTTTACCTTAGAACAAACCGAGGCACTATGAACATTTTGTGCTTCATGTTGATGACTCTTAGACATGTCTACAGTAGAGGAGCAAAAACAAAACTACTAGATATTTCATATTGACTAGTTCCCAGTTCACGGGACTCTGACATTCCCTGAGGTCAAAGTTTTCTTGTATTGGAAGCAGTTGGGTTTGCAAGGGCTGCCTTGTCTTGAGACCATTGAAATAAGAACTCAGAACTTGAGCACTATTATCAAAAATCACAAGGCTCACACTGACACAGACATCAATCCAGACAGACAAGACAAGACATCTTCCAGTTTTCCGCCTGAGATGGAAAAGATTTCTTTGAGCCGTTTTTTCTGGGGAGTGGGGGGTGGGGCTGGCGGCCAGGCAGGCTTTGGGAAGGAGCTCATGGTTTGGAATTGCATATGAAAAGAACCAGCTTTCCGGGTTCCAAGGAATCAAGTTTCCTTGGAAACCAACTTTGTCCGGTTCTATAGAATATCATGGCCCTCCTAGGTCAGGTCATCTTTCCTTTCCGTAGTCCTCGTTGGATCCCTGAATTCTAGACAGCTTGGATTGCCTCTGTGGGCTGGATGGATTGTCCTCCCGTTTCACCGGGCGGGGAGCGAGGTCCCAGAGGCTCTCCTGGAACCGGGCGTGGGGGCGGGGCTCACCGGGAGCCCGTGGTGAAGGTGGGCAGCGCACCGGGAGCGCGCCCGGGGCGGGGCGAAGCCGGGCGGCGCGGGTCGGGAGTCGGGTCGTGGCGGGGATGGGGGGCGGTCCCAGTTGTGCTCCGGGGATCCCCACTGCGGCTGGGAAGGCACCGGGAGCGTGGCAGGGGCGGGGCGGCGCGGGGCGGGGGTCGGCTCCTGGCGGGGCTGGGGGAGGGCTTCCCCGTGGTCCTCTCGGGGGTCGCCGTGGCGGCTGGGAACGCCCACTGCGTGCGCTCCTGGGTCCCCAAGGATCGGCATCCAGTGGGCGCGGCGGAGGGGTGCGGACCACAGGTCAGGGAACTGGGACTGCGTGGAGCAGGGAACCACGTAGTCCGCCCTCTGTTGGCACAACCTGGCGGTCGCAGAAAGGCCTCGCCTTTGGGCTCAAGGCCTTGACCGCTCCACCCCTTTGCTGAAAGGTCAGAGCCGCGCGGTTTTCCCAAGCAGCCTAGTGTCCGCTGCAAGTCCAAGGGCCAGAACCCTGAACTCTGGCCGGCTGGCCCAGCCCTGCTTCTGGCACTTTGGAGGCCAGCGGGCCCTTGACCACCTGCTGGGATGGGAAAGGGAAGGGTCCACGAATTGCACCCTAGAAACTTCGTAGGGTGCATGGGTTTCAAAACCCGGTGGCCGCCCAGGCAGAAAACAAGGGAGGAGGGCACCCTGCTGCCCTTTCATGGCAGCATCTGTGGCTGTCCTGCTGAGGGGGCCTTTCCATGGGGACCGTGTGCAGTACAAGTTTGGTGTTTTGGAACCGAATAATTAGAACGTGTAAAAATTGTAAATGATGTGGTGGTTTGATTCAAACAAAACAAAACAAAACAAAACAAAAAACCAAGCTCCAAGTTTTTTGCAAATTTAGGTCTTAATATTGAAGGCCTGTGTTCCTTCCACTGTGGCATTGTACGAAGAAATGTGCGGGTTTTTTTTTTTTTTTTTTTAATTTGTTTTTTGTTTTTCTTTTTTTTTAGAAAAGATTCCGAAAAATGAGGGAAACAGGAAGCCCAGAGGTGCCCCTGTAGTTTGGCGAAGGCCTTAGGAGGTCACTTGGAAATGCTGCTGGCTGTGAGGGGGGGAGGGGGCAGATGTGCACAGAGCTGTGCAGGCTTGTCCTTTGCATGGATGTTCTTTGTAGAAATCCACCTCGGAGCCATCTCCTGATGTGTAGGAATTTCCCAGACAAACCTTGAGCTAAGCAATGCGTTTTTTCCTTAGGAAATGTTGGTCTTCAGCGATGTTCAAAGCCTGTGTATTTCGGCTAGACTCTGGCTTCAGGTCGGTTCCCCCAAAAGGCTCAGAAGCGACCTGAACCAAACAGTAAGTTTTCCTCCTACCTTGTTCTCCTCATCTACGTTAAGAGTATACTTTAAGAGTATCCTGGCACATACATGTACTGCCTCACCCCTAACCTCAGTCATGTGTTCCAAGAACTTCTGTCCGTTGATTTATTTGTTTTGGGTAACATTGAATTCGTTTTGACTATGCTGGGTCTTTGCTGCTCGCTGGAAGTTGCTAGGACCTCTGGACTGCAGTCTCCCATCTCTTGCTGACCTCTTGTTGACCTCTGCAGAATCCTGGTTGGTGGGAGCTTGTTAGTTCCTTGTTCCTTACCCGGACCTCCTGTGGTAAGTGTTTTCTCTCCTCTGCGGCCTGGTAAGGGCGGGTGGTCATTGGCATCCCAAAGGTGGCTAGAAGTCAATGATTTAGGCAGGCTTGTGAATAGATATGGGAGAAGGCAATGGCACCCCACTCCAGTACTCTTGCCTGGAAAATCTCATGGACGGAAGAGCCTGGTAGGCTGCAGTCCATGGGGTCGCTCAGAGTCGGGCACGACTGAGCGACTTCACTTTCACATTTCACTTTCATGCATTGGAGGAGGACATGGCAACCCACTCCAGTGTTCTTGCCTGGAGAACCCCAGGGACTGCGGGGCCTGGTGGGCTGCCGTCCATGGGGTCACACAGACTCGGACACGACTGAAACGACTTCGCAGCAGCAGCAGCAGCAGCAGCAGCAGCAGTGCATAGATATCAAAAGGGTTTAGAACAGTCAGGTAGGATCACACAAGTCACCGTGAAGCAATACTTCTCCACTTAGCCAAAGCTAACAAAAGATTTCTGTTCTAGGTCAACCTAGAAGAGATCACGGAAGAGGTAAAGAAACTTAAAATCCATTAGCAAAGGCAGTTCAACCTCTCAAGAAACCTTGTGCTAGGCACAACACTCTTTTCTGGGGGTCCACTTTCCCTACAACCTCCTGATCCCATTCTGTACCCATTCCTTTGCTTCTCCCATCCTGAAACTGCCACCTGGAAGAAAGAACGACGTCGTTTTCCTTCAGAAAATGCGATTTCATGCCACATACCTTCTTTTAATACCAAGTCATACATTTCCCTTCAGCAACCAAGAACTGACTTTTATATTGGCATTCGACAGATTGGTGAACATACCTATCAGTGATAGTAGCGCCCCTCCCCTCCCCCGCACGCACGCACGCACGCGCACACACACACACACACACCCAAGATCAGAACCAAACAAAACAAAAAAAATTGCTTTCTTACGTTTCACATGTCAGGATGGTGCCAGACACTATTATTGGATAGTCAAAAATCTCTTTTGTTTCTGTGTAAAAGGGAGGTCCTTTCAAGGCGTGAATGTTTCAGAACTTTAATTTATTTGGAAATGACCCAGCTCTTCAGTACACTGTCGTCACTTAGTTTAGCACAGGATAGAAACTCGGGTAACCAAAACACCTGGAGAAACGATTGTATGTTCAGTTCAGTTCAGTGGCTCAGTCGTGTCTGACTCTTTGGGACCCCGTGGCCTGCAGGACGCTGGGCTTCCGTGTCCATCACCAACTCCAGGGGCTTGCTCAAACTCATGTCCATCGAATCAGTGATGCCATCCAACCATCTTAGCCTCTGTCGTCCCCTTCTCCTCTGCCTTCAATCAAGACTCTCATAGGCAGATATTGTAGAGTGTAATTAGTGTTCATAGTTTCTCTAAAAGCTCATATCACATTTAATTTTTCGTTTTGTTCCTGTTCTTTCGAGGTACTTTCTTGTTGACAAGCTTGTGACAGATAGAACGATATAGCAATAGCAATTTTTACCTTAGAACAAACCGAGGCACTATGAACATTTTGTGCTTCATGTTGATGACTCTTAGACATGTCTACAGTAGAGGAGCAAAAACAAAACTACTAGATATTTCATATTGACTAGTTCCCAGTTCACGGGACTCTGACATTCCCTGAGGTCAAAGTTTTCTTGTATTGGAAGCAGTTGGGTTTGCAAGGGCTGCCTTGTCTTGAGACCATTGAAATAAGAACTCAGAACTTGAGCACTATTATCAAAAATCACAAGGCTCACACTGACACAGACATCAATCCAGACAGACAAGACAAGACATCTTCCAGTTTTCCGCCTGAGATGGAAAAGATTTCTTTGAGCCGTTTTTTCTGGGGAGTGGGGGGTGGGGCTGGCGGCCAGGCAGGCTTTGGGAAGGAGCTCATGGTTTGGAATTGCATATGAAAAGAACCAGCTTTCCGGGTTCCAAGGAATCAAGTTTCCTTGGAAACCAACTTTGTCCGGTTCTATAGAATATCATGGCCCTCCTAGGTCAGGTCATCTTTCCTTTCCGTAGTCCTCGTTGGATCCCTGAATTCTAGACAGCTTGGATTGCCTCTGTGGGCTGGATGGATTGTCCTCCCGTTTCACCGGGCGGGGAGCGAGGTCCCAGAGGCTCTCCTGGAACCGGGCGTGGGGGCGGGGCTCACCGGGAGCCCGTGGTGAAGGTGGGCAGCGCACCGGGAGCGCGCCCGGGGCGGGGCGAAGCCGGGCGGCGCGGGTCGGGAGTCGGGTCGTGGCGGGGATGGGGGGCGGTCCCAGTTGTGCTCCGGGGATCCCCACTGCGGCTGGGAAGGCACCGGGAGCGTGGCAGGGGCGGGGCGGCGCGGGGCGGGGGTCGGCTCCTGGCGGGGCTGGGGGAGGGCTTCCCCGTGGTCCTCTCGGGGGTCGCCGTGGCGGCTGGGAACGCCCACTGCGTGCGCTCCTGGGTCCCCAAGGATCGGCATCCAGTGGGCGCGGCGGAGGGGTGCGGACCACAGGTCAGGGAACTGGGACTGCGTGGAGCAGGGAACCACGTAGTCCGCCCTCTGTTGGCACAACCTGGCGGTCGCAGAAAGGCCTCGCCTTTGGGCTCAAGGCCTTGACCGCTCCACCCCTTTGCTGAAAGGTCAGAGCCGCGCGGTTTTCCCAAGCAGCCTAGTGTCCGCTGCAAGTCCAAGGGCCAGAACCCTGAACTCTGGCCGGCTGGCCCAGCCCTGCTTCTGGCACTTTGGAGGCCAGCGGGCCCTTGACCACCTGCTGGGATGGGAAAGGGAAGGGTCCACGAATTGCACCCTAGAAACTTCGTAGGGTGCATGGGTTTCAAAACCCGGTGGCCGCCCAGGCAGAAAACAAGGGAGGAGGGCACCCTGCTGCCCTTTCATGGCAGCATCTGTGGCTGTCCTGCTGAGGGGGCCTTTCCATGGGGACCGTGTGCAGTACAAGTTTGGTGTTTTGGAACCGAATAATTAGAACGTGTAAAAATTGTAAATGATGTGGTGGTTTGATTCAAACAAAACAAAACAAAACAAAACAAAAAACCAAGCTCCAAGTTTTTTGCAAATTTAGGTCTTAATATTGAAGGCCTGTATTCCTTCCACTGTGGCATTGTACGAAGAAATGTGCGGGTTTTTTTTTTTTTTTTTTAATTTGTTTTTTGTTTTTCTTTTTTTTTAGAAAAGATTCCGAAAAATGAGGGAAACAGGAAGCCCAGAGGTGCCCCTGTAGTTTGGCGAAGGCCTTAGGAGGTCACTTGGAAATGCTGCTGGCTGTGAGGGGGGGAGGGGGCAGATGTGCACAGAGCTGTGCAGGCTTGTCCTTTGCATGGATGTTCTTTGTAGAAATCCACCTCGGAGCCATCTCCTGATGTGTAGGAATTTCCCAGACAAACCTTGAGCTAAGCAATGCGTTTTTTCCTTAGGAAATGTTGGTCTTCAGCGATGTTCAAAGCCTGTGTATTTCGGCTAGACTCTGGCTTCAGGTCGGTTCCCCCAAAAGGCTCAGAAGCGACCTGAACCAAACAGTAAGTTTTCCTCCTACCTTGTTCTCCTCATCTACGTTAAGAGTATACTTTAAGAGTATCCTGGCACATACATGTACTGCCTCACCCCTAACCTCAGTCATGTGTTCCAAGAACTTCTGTCCGTTGATTTATTTGTTTTGGGTAACATTGAATTCGTTTTGACTATGCTGGGTCTTTGCTGCTCGCTGGAAGTTGCTAGGACCTCTGGACTGCAGTCTCCCATCTCTTGCTGACCTCTTGTTGACCTCTGCAGAATCCTGGTTGGTGGGAGCTTGTTAGTTCCTTGTTCCTTACCCGGACCTCCTGTGGTAAGTGTTTTCTCTCCTCTGCGGCCTGGTAAGGGCGGGTGGTCATTGGCATCCCAAAGGTGGCTAGAAGTCAATGATTTAGGCAGGCTTGTGAATAGATATGGGAGAAGGCAATGGCACCCCACTCCAGTACTCTTGCCTGGAAAATCTCATGGACGGAAGAGCCTGGTAGGCTGCAGTCCATGGGGTCGCTCAGAGTCGGGCACGACTGAGCGACTTCACTTTCACATTTCACTTTCATGCATTGGAGGAGGACATGGCAACCCACTCCAGTGTTCTTGCCTGGAGAACCCCAGGGACTGCGGGGCCTGGTGGGCTGCCGTCCATGGGGTCACACAGACTCGGACACGACTGAAACGACTTCGCAGCAGCAGCAGCAGCAGCAGCAGCAGCAGCAGTGCATAGATATCAAAAGGGTTTAGAACAGTCAGGTAGGATCACACAAGTCACCGTGAAGCAATACTTCTCCACTTAGCCAAAGCTAACAAAAGATTTCTGTTCTAGGTCAACCTAGAAGAGATCACGGAAGAGGTAAAGAAACTTAAAATCCATTAGCAAAGGCAGTTCAACCTCTCAAGAAACCTTGTGCTAGGCACAACACTCTTTTCTGGGGGTCCACTTTCCCTACAACCTCCTGATCCCATTCTGTACCCATTCCTTTGCTTCTCCCATCCTGAAACTGCCACCTGGAAGAAAGAACGACGTCGTTTTCCTTCAGAAAATGCGATTTCATGCCACATACCTTCTTTTAATACCAAGTCATACATTTCCCTTCAGCAACCAAGAACTGACTTTTATATTGGCATTCGACAGATTGGTGAACATACCTATCAGTGATAGTAGCGCCCCTCCCCTCCCCCGCACGCACGCACGCACGCGCACACACACACACACACACACCCAAGATCAGAACCAAACAAAACAAAAAAAATTGCTTTCTTACGTTTCACATGTCAGGATGGTGCCAGACACTCTTATTGGATAGTCAAAAATCTCTTTTGTTTCTGTGTAAAAGGGAGGTCCTTTCAAGGCGTGAATGTTTCAGAACTTTAATTTATTTGGAAATGACCCAGCTCTTCAGTACACTGTCGTCACTTAGTTTAGCACAGGATAGAAACTCGGGTAACCAAAACACCTGGAGAAACGATTGTATGTTCAGTTCAGTTCAGTGGCTCAGTCGTGTCTGACTCTTTGGGACCCCGTGGCCTGCAGGACGCTGGGCTTCCGTGTCCATCACCAACTCCAGGGGCTTGCTCAAACTCATGTCCATCGAATCAGTGATGCCATCCAACCATCTTAGCCTCTGTCGTCCCCTTCTCCTCTGCCTTCAATCAAGACTCTCATAGGCAGATATTGTAGAGTGTAATTAGTGTTCATAGTTTCTCTAAAAGCTCATATCACATTTAATTTTTCGTTTTGTTCCTGTTCTTTCGAGGTACTTTCTTGTTGACAAGCTTGTGACAGAA